>NC_056748.1:214544583-214649583 GCF_019279795.1 Protopterus annectens
CTTCAATTAAGTTAGGAAGGAATTCTGCTCCACATGGATGGGGAGCCGGCTTCATAAAATGGGCAGTCTTTGGGCTAAATACCTGTCGCTCCAGCAAGTCCAATTTGTATCACAGGCAAGGTAAGTCTTTAGAATGGGTAATTCTGGTACTGTTTTGCAGATATGCAGGAGTTCCATCATAGTGCAGTCTGACAATGCCTTGTATGCCAGACATACCTCTCCCCTTATTACTCTGTAGGAATATAGGAATAGAGTCTTGAAAGCGTCTGCACAGGACATGTTACTTATGCCCTGTATTCTTTTAGTGAAGAACCTCTGTGGATGTTCCAGTTGTTGGATATGCCTGGTTAGATACATACCAAAGGGGGTACTGTACTCAATGATAGGTCTGATGAATGCCAAATACAGTGGAACAATGACTCCTTGGACTTAGATGTCACACTTTTATTTCACACTATACATCTATTTCATCGTACTTCAGTTCTATTTCTTATAATGTGAAGGTGGATGCAAAATGTTTTTTTTTTCTATGGCAATTGTTTGCTGTCACAGATATCCTGGAGTATCTCTTTGGCCATCCTTTCTGCCTTCCCTGACACTCAACTTACTTATTTAGTCTGGGGACTCAAGAATTGCACTCCTTATTGAAAGTAGTGTAAGTGATTAGGGGCACAGTGCAGAGCAAAAACCAAAGCATTTCTGTACATTTCCTTCCTGAGAGCTAAGGAGGACTTTTTTATGTCCTGCTCACTACCCTACCACAATTCTTAATTTGTCTGTGTTACATGCATACACTCCACTAACTAGGGTCATTTGTCTCCACCATTCACTGATAGCCCTTGTCTGTAGGCTTTGATTCACCTCCTGGCCCCAAATAGGTGAGCTGCAAAAATGTCATTCCATCCTATGCCATAGAGGACTCCTCAGAAATTTGGTCTCAAAATGAAACTGAGTCATCTGGGAAGTAATCATGTTTCACTCTCTTCCTATGCTATACAGCTGGCAAAATGGCTGCCAGGTGCATTTACTATACTAACATACATGTCTGCAGGCTGCTGTTGGTGTGTTACACTGCTCTTCTACCCCACATTTGGATATTCTAGTTTTTCCTTCAGCAAGAACATGGTTAACAAATAACAACAAAACCACTAGTTGCAAAGCAGATCAAAAGATAGGCACTGCTGATGAAGGTTGACACCACAAATTAATTCAGAATCGAAAATACACAACCCACCCCATTGTACAGTTTTTTTCAAATGTATGTGAACAAGATATTTATAAGTTTTATAGAAATGGTAAAATGAAAAACAAGAAGTTCAACCTTACTAAAAATGAACATTACCTGTTAGAAAATCTTAAAAAGGACCATCTTGTTAGATTTATGAAACCTGATTGGGGGGGGGGGGAGTGATATTTGACAATCAGAAATACAAGGAGGAGTTATCAAAATTGTTGAGTAATAAAGAGGTTTATGAGAAGGCCTCCATTAATGAAGTCAACACCTCTTATAGAAATATATACTATTTCCTTGAAGACTAACTATTGTAGCATGCAATGGACTTTAATACATATAAGTTTTTAAGGAATCAGCACCCACAAATACCTGTGTTTTTTGGCATTCCAAACTTGCACAAAAATTTAGCTCAACCACCTTTAAGGCCACTTGTGGCAGAAGAAAGTGCCAAAACACAATTTTGCCATATTTGTAGATGAAGCACTAAAACCATTTCAAAACACCCCAAGTCACATTATTAGAGATTCCTGGGATTTCCTTGAAAGAATTAAACATGAGTATTGGGATAAGGACCTCACATTTTTAACCATTGATGTGGTAGAACTTTATTTCAGTATACCCCAAAAGAGGGGTTTAAACATGTTTAATGAAGCATTGTTAAATTTGGAATTTTTGGACCCTGGAAAAATCAGACTTATTATGGAGTGTATGGAAATTGTCCTTGCAAACGATTGTGTGTGGATTGAGGGTAACATCTTTAGACAGCAAAAAGTGATGGCAATGGGGGCAGCTTGTGCCCCCATTTTTGCAAACCTCATTATGCTGACAAGGGAAAAGAAGTGTGTTGCACTCCCCATTCCAGGAACATATAAAACTATATTTGAGGTTCCTGGATGATATGTATATTTTAGGGGGTGGAGTATCTTAACAACTCTTCCCATTTTGTAAGATTTACACATCAAATAGGAAAATATACTATCAACACCTAGATGTTACCCTAACCAAAATAAAAACAAAGAGGCTTTTACCTCAAATATATATCGAAAACCCACATTTTCTAATAACTAACTTTATTTTAGCAATGCTCACCCTCTTTTTCTAAAGAAGAGTTTGATGAGATTATTATACCCCCTAAGCATAGAAATTGCATTATTAAAGGACTGGTCTGTTTAGCTACCTGTAGTACATGCCCAGCTTTTTAGATCGAGAAGACCGACAGATGCCTTAAGAAGCAAATTTATGAGTATGGGTATGAAATAGGGGCTAAAAATATTAGCAATGCCCTATATAGGCAGTCCATCAAATGTAACTATAAAGGGTTTTTTTTTTGTTTTTTTTTGTATATTTCAGAATGTGACAAGAAACCCAAGGGGGCATGGAAAGATTACTTGGAGGCAAGGGAGTTATGGTGGCAAGTAATGCTGGATGCCACACATTATCCAGGAATTAATGGCAACTTGTCCCTTGCTCCAGTGTTAACAACAAGAGCTAATAATACTAATTTGTTCTTGTTTTGTTGCACTTTGGTGTTTTTAAACAATTTATATATATATATATATATATATATATATATATATATATATATATATATATATATAAAATATTTGTATATTTCCAGGTTATATTTATGTAAAAAATGTGGTTCAGTGGTAGAATTCTCATCTATCATGTGGGAGACCTGGGTTTGATTCCTGACCAATGGCAAGATTAAAAGGCTATTTAAATAAAGTTGAATTTTATGTGTTTATGGCTGATTTTAAACATTTTACCTGTGACACACATCTTTAAGACATGATAACAGGCTTTTCAACCCTGGTTGAGATTTATTTAAAAGCGGCACTTAACTTCTGTATTTTAGACTCTGAAATAAATTTGTGGTGTCAACCTTCAGCAGCAGTGCCTACCTTTGGATTGGTTTTGCAGCTAGTAGTTTTGTTGTTATTTGTTTGGAATATCTAGCTGTTTCTCCTACTTATTGCATCAGTAATATGGTTAACAGACACTTTCTGCACTGCTTCATCAAATATTTCATACCTGAGGACTACATATACTTTATATTGTTTCCATTAACATTTAAAGACTTGGATAAGAATCACTTCTTATATAGACCTGGACAGTGTCAACCTTTAAAACATCTCATATTTTTCTCTTGCCGATGGGATGTTCTCTATTCTATAAACGTAAAAGCAATAGCCTTCAGAAAAAAAACATTGCTACTTTTTAACTAATATGAGCATTCTCCTCTCTCTTCAGTTTCATGCCATCACTGATTCCTCATTCATTGTGGTCTTCCATTACCATATCATGTGTAGCATAAAGGTTTTAAAGTAGTTATGAATAAATAGGAAGACAGACATTTCACCAAGCCAGAAAACCCATACACCAGTCTGAGGCCCTTTTATCTTAGGCCTATAGATGCTATGTCTGAAGCCCTTTTATGTTAGGCCTAGAGATGCTATGTCTGAGGTCCTTTTATGTTAGGTCTATAGATGCTATGTCTGAGGCCCTTTTATGTTAGGCCTAGAGATGCTATGTCTGAGGCCCTTTTATGTTAGGCCTATAGATGCTATGTCTGAGGCGCTTTTATGTTAGGCCTATAGATGCTATTCATGTAGGAAAAAAGAAAATCAAAAGTGTTATTGGAATTCACATTTTTTGAACAGCACTAAAGAACAGAATGAATTAAAAGGCAGATGATATATAAATAAACCTTTGGAAAAATAGAAGCTATGTACTCACCATAACATTCCATCTGTGTTATCCGTTTTTATTCTTCCTCAACTGATGGGTTCGGATCCAAACCTCGGATCTGACTCGGCCATTACTAAAGCTTATGGTAACCAAAAAGCTGTTGAGTTTCCTTTACCCCTAATGTACCAACCCCTAACATCCCTTAGATCTTGTTTGCTGATTTTTCTAGAAGTGGTACCTGCTAACATGCATATGTATAAAAGGATACTTAAAGTATGTGTTCCATAAGGGGAGACTATATCAGGAGCTCAAGCAAAAGGAGCTCAATCAAAAGGAGAGTGAGGTCCTTATAATATCTCATTCATCCAGAAGCTTGTAGAAACAAAAGGATGGGGTTAGTGGGTAGGAAGTTAAGGAAGAATGAAAATGCACAACACAGGTGGGACATTATGGTGAGTACATAACTTCTTTATCTGATGTCAGTTTTCATTCTATCCTCGATTGTTGAGGCACTCCCCAGCTACCTAAAACACTGGGTGGACTCTAAGTAAGGATATTCCTAAGCACAGTTGAAACAAAAGATGCTCTACCCCTCTAGGCCAGATCTAATTTACAATGAGGGATAAAGGTATGAGGACTTGCCCAAGTTACTGCTGGATAAATGTTGTCATGGAAAACCTGGAGAGAAATACTGAAGAAGTTGTCATGGACCTAGTTGAATGAGCTCTTACAGGTTTTGCTAAGGTAAGACCCAATTAGTTATAGATAAAAGAAATACAGTCAGCCATCTGGCTAAAGTTACTTTTGTGATTGGTTTACCCAATTTCAAATCTGAAAAGAAAATAAACAATTGGACTGTCCTTCTGATTTCTTTTGTCTTATGCATTTAAAAATATAATTGTCTGTGAGCATCCAGTAAATGCAACATATATTCACCTTTGTTTGCAAATTTAGGAAAGAATACTGGCAAATTAATATACTGATTCATATTGGATTCTGATACCACCTTTGGAAGGAAAGGTGCATTGATTCATAACGTAACTCTATCCTTATGAAGACTCAATCAGGACAGTTTTGAAGACCAGGCTTGAATTTCTGAAAGTGTACTAGCTGAGGTAATGGTTACTAAAAAGAGTTTTCCATGTAAAAAACTTAAGGTCATATTTAGCTTCTGGTTGAAAAGGGGATGTATTAATGCTTGCAGCACCAAGTTCTGATTCTATATCCTATGGTGTAGTAGGGTCTTTAAACAGTGGTCTCAAAAGAAGAGTGCCCGTCATAAATGCTATGCACAGTTTAGCCAAGTCTGCTGAAAAAGCTTCTAATCAAATTTGAAAATTAGATATTGCTGTTCATTGAACCTTAATGGCAGAAGAGCTTACCGTTCTTTAAAGAGTAAAGCTAAAATTTCATCTATGTTATTTATCTGAGATGAGAAAGGATCAATATGATTTTGCTGTGCCCAGTAAACAAATCGTTTCCATTTACTTGAATATAGTTTTCTTGCTGAGAGTTTATGGGAAGATAAAAGTATATGGTGGAAGGGGAAGAGAGCATAGGTTGTCTAGCTATTAATGGAATTGGAGAAACCAGTCTGTAAGCTTGAGGTTTGATATATGGGCAAACCATGCCTGTTGAGTGAGACAGAAGATCTGGAATCAGATCCAGAATCCAAGGTCAGTAAAGTAGACGACAGCATAGGAAGGTAAACCAAATCTGTTGAGGCCAGTAAGGTGCAATGAGGATGACTTTGCTCTTCAACCTGACACCTTTCTTTAGGAATTTCTGGATCAACAGAATTGGCAGGTAAGCATAAAGCAGACCGGGAAGTCAATCATGAAGTAGAGCATCCCTCGGTATTTCCCCTGTGAGGGGATTATGGCAAAGTAGCCGCTGCATTTGTTGTATAGGGGAGAAACAAAAAAGACTGCAGCAAGGCTAGCCGCATCGACAAAAGATAATTTTTGCCACATTCTTGTTGAGGGATAACTTGTGAGGTAGAAGAATGGAATTGCTCAACTTGTCTGCTATTACACTGGACTTTCCAGGAATGTGCATTGCTATGAGAAAGCACATGGATGAGATGGCCCATTGCCAAACTTTGAGGGCTTCTTGACACAAGTGGTAGGATCTGATCCCTCCTTGTTTGTTGATGTACCAACTACTAGCATATTGTGTGTCTGAATCACAATTGTCCCTGAAGGGAGATCATAGCATCCTGGAAGGTCTGCAATGCTAAAAGCATTGCTATCATCTCTAGCAGATTGATATACAAGTTGGCCTCTTCTGGTGACCAAGGACCTTGGACTGTTTTCTCCAGAAAATGCCTCCCCCACCCCAACTGGGAAAAGTCTGTGATCACTTTGGGCTTGGGCTGAGGGAGAATGAACGGATGGCCTTGTAGAACCTGATCTGATTGAATCTACCACCTGAGAGCCATTTTACATGCCCGAGTGATTATTTGTACTGACATGCACTGATAAAGAATAGACCACTGCATTGATAAGATCCATTGAAGAATCCTCATATGAAATCTGGCTAGAGGTACTAAGGTTATTGCTGCGGACACTGATCCTAGAGCTTGAAGGACCAAGTGGGCTGAAATCTTGGTACTGCAAATTATTTTTCTGACCTGCAATCTGAACTCTTGATAGAAAAAGAGCAGCTATCGCTGATTTTGTGTTGAAAATTGTTCCTATTAATTCCAAGGTTTGAGGTGGTTGTATATGAGACTTGTCATAATTTATGGTTATCCCAGATAAGAACATATCTGGAGTACCTGATTTCTTGCTCTTATTAACAGATGCCTGGTCAGGGTGGTAAAGAGCCAGTCATCTAGATATGGAAACACTAGGAATCGCTGCAGTCTCAAGTAAGCTGCCACTACTAGGCATACATTTGGTAAAAAACCTGGCGGTTGTGGTGAGGCCAAAGGCCAGAACTCTGAACTGGTAATGACTGGCTCCCAGCTGGAAGCAAAAATAACTTCTGGATTGTGTGTGTGTTCATCTTTATGTGATAGCATCCATCCGGAAAACCTTTTGACCACATCCAGTCTTCCTTGCCCAGAAAAGGGAGAATGGACTGACCCATGACCATATGAAACTTTGTATATTGAACTGACTTGCTCAAGTTGCAGAAATCCAAAATTTGTCTGCAGTCCTCTGTTTTCTTTGGCACTAAAAATAATTTTAAGGAAGTTCCATATTCTATCTAGTCTGGTGGGATTTCTTGAATTACTCTTTTTCTAGCAACTTTTGTATTTGTACTGCTGCTTCTGACTGGTTGGAATATCAGGAACTTTCTGTAGAGTTGGAAGGGAAGAGGGTATTGTATAAACTCTGGAAATAATTCTCTGTACCCAAGTGTCATTTGTTATGTCTAGCCAGGCTGTCTGGTGCAGAGATAGTTGACTCCAGTTGCCTCCTTTCAGGACTGCATAGGGCCTGTCAGGGAAAGAATCTCTGGACTCCTGGTTTTGCAAACCTCCTCTGCCACCAGTGGCATTGACCTTAGTTCCCCCTTTTCCCCTAGGGGAAATTTCTCCATGTGTGTTCTAGAAAGGACCCTGGGACTTCCTGAACCACAACTTCTGACCACCTCATTGATTCCTAGAATAGGATCTTTGAGGGGTCAAAAAATGAATGCCCCCTGCAGAGAGGGTCTTTCCATCCTTCTCACATGTGCTCTTCATTTTGGAGCAAACAAAGAAGTGCCAACGAAGGGAGCATTGAAGAATAAGGACTTGAAGGGTTCCACAAAATCACATATGTGCAGCCAGGCATGCCTCTTAATGGATATACCTGAATTCACTGCTGTTAAAGTACCTTTGGCTGTATGAGAAATGAGCCTCATGGATGAATTCAATATAGCTTGGAGGGTAGCCAACTGTGAAGTCACAGACAACTGAGCCTCAGCAGAAACGGTCCCTGAAATGTAGCTTGAAAGTTCTTTAATAAAATCCCTTTTCAACCTAGTAAAATGTGCCAAATAATTCAGTGACCTATGAGCAAAGTTTGCTGAAATTTAGATATGTTTTCCAAATCTGTCCATTTTCCTAGACTCCCTGTTAGGGAGATGAACAGAGGAACTCTGTTTGGCAATTTCCTTCTTGGTGACCACCACATTGACTATGGGATCAATAGGCAACCATTTACCCTAACACTCCTTCCCCACAGGTGGAGCTAGAATCCTATCTGGCTTTTTGGGTATTGGTTCAAGTGCATCAGACTCCTTCCATGTCCACTGAGAGACCAAATTAATGAGCTCATCAGCAGACAGCGTAACCCAACAAGTAGGCAGGCCAGCTCCAAAAGCTTCCAGAAATACCAACTCCTCAGATGAAGGGTTGCTGGAGGTCCAACCACATCTCTGTTTCAGGATCTCAAGGATGTCTCCAAATCAGGAGGTGATCATGGGGACCCTTCACCCTCATTAAAGTCCGTATCTTCCATGACTGACACTTGTAGATATTCCAAGTTCCTCTTCTTGCACTTTCTCTTCCTAGGGACTTCCTTGGTGGGATGCTTCAGGGAAGTGTCAGAAGAGACTATGAGACCCTGCTGAATAGACTAGAGGTCACAAGATGGCTGTCCCTGGGGAGTTGAATGATGAAGAACCAAGAGCAGAGATATCTGGGTACTGGACTGACTATCTATCTATCAATCCTGTTGGTGCAGAAAACATCCTCTTCACACCCTGAAAGCCAGACTGTCCTGGGGAAAGAGAAGAAATCTGCATCAAGAATGCAGGTTTCTGGACTGCTGTCTCCTCCCACCCCAAAAGCAATCTCCCCGAGGAAGAAGTCAACACCGAGCTATCCAAAGCCAAAGTACCAAGGCACCAAAATGGTTCCGAAACCTTTTGGAGTCAATCCCAGCTCCTGGACTGACAAGAAAGCTTTGGCTCTGGGAGTCCTCCAGATCCAAAGATGTCAGAGCTGGGGCACTGAGAATTAGCTTCGGAACTTAGGATAAGGCTATCCTAGGAAACAAACCTGACGGATCTAGGAAACTTGGATCCAGGGCCTCCGTAGCAATCAAAGGAATCAGAGAAGGAGTTTTATGTGGTAGAATGGTCAATGTATGGGCCTCCTGACCTGAAATGGTAGGAGCTGAAAACACACCCATCTGGATCTGCATTGAGAAGAATTTCCTCATCATCCAATCTACATCTTCTTCAAATTCCTAGTTGAGCAAGATGAGGTTAGGGAAGGTGACATAGCATGGCGCCTTTCCATAAAAGGAAATGGCACCCTGGAAAGAACTGGATCCACAGATGGAGAATAATGGGTCCTAGGCAGTGCAATAGGAACTGACAGTCAACTCAGAAAATTTTTTGGTCAGATCTGAGGATGTTGGATCCAGAGACCTCTTTTTCTTCAGATCCGAGGAGGAAGAGGTTTGAGACCTCCACAAATCCAACTTAGTCCTTTTTCTGGAAAACTCCAAAGATGGAATTGAGGATGTAGAAGCAACAGATTTCAAGTCCTTTGACTTAAGCTTAGGGTACTGACAATCTGAAATAGCTTCTCCAAATGATGAAGGCAGTGAGCCTTTCAGAATTAGTTTGCTCTAATGCTCAGAGGTTAAAATTGTGGCAAATGCAACAGTCTTTTTGTAGGTGCTGTGGACCTAAATATTAAATGCAAGGATTGTGGGTATCTGAGACAGGTAACTTGTTCCCACACTTCGTACACTTTTTCAAAATGGAATGGACCTTCTCAGTCATTTTACAGATAGCAAAACAAAGTGGACAGACATTTTTTTTTCAATTTTTCAGTAGGGAAGATAGAAGATGAAAAGAAGTGTACTACAAACAATGTTAATAAAGAATACACTAATGAGTGACAGAAAAAGGGTATAAATTCCAACACTGGTATATGCAGAATACTATCAGTAAAAGGCTAAAGGATTAATAGAAACTAGAAAATTAAAGTGGAAAAGAAGTTTTGAAAAGATAGACAGTAAATTAGTTGAAAATAGTGATGAAGCTCAAGAGCTATGGCTGACCACATCCTTTCATGAAAAGCAGCAAACGAGATCTGAGGTATGTTAGGGGTTGGTGCATTATGGGTAAGTGAGAAGTTCAAGAGATTTTTGGTTACCATGAGCTTTAGTAATGGCAGCGTCAGATCTGAGGTTTGGAGCCAAACCCAAGAGTTGAGGATAAAATGAAAATTGACATCATCAGATTTGCCATTTAAATGTTTTATATATTTAAAAGTTACAAGCCTTTGGGGATTCATCCTACCTTAAAAAAACAGCTTAATGGCCACAGCTTCCAAGTTTGAGGCAGTGTAATATAGCCAATGATCCCACAGTCAGTGCTTAGTGTCTAACTCCATGCAACTTAAGATGGTTGCCAGATGAAGGAAACTCAACAGGTTTTACCACTACAAAGGTTATTTGGCTGGAGCACACAAAAATCTGAATATTTGTTCCCTGAGTCACAATGAAGTTCAAGAAATGATGTGTAGCATGGGTAAAGGCATGCACCAGCACTCTGCCAGTCCATGACATATTATTTATTTTACTTCTTCCATCTGTTTACTGGGAAAGTCCAACTGGGAAAACAAGTCCCTTTTCAGCAGAGGTGGGGTAGAAAAGCTCAAGAAATTATACTAGTAAAACATATACAACATACAGAATACTCACGCAACATTTAACAGCAGCACATACAAAGCTCCATTAGAACTATTTACATTAGTACTTATGCAACATACAGAATACTCACGTAACATTTAACAGCATCACATACAAAGCTCCATTAGAACTATTTACGTTAGTACTTGTACAACATACAGAATGCTGAGGTAACATTTACAGCATCACATACAAAGCTCCATTAGAACTATTTACGTTAGTACTTGTACAACATACAGAATGCTGAGGTAACATTTACAGCATCACATACAAAGCTCCATTAGAACTATTTACATCAATACTTATATAATACATAATTTGCAGGCAACATATATCAGTATCCCATACAAAGCTCCATTCGAACTATTTACGTTAGTACTTGTACAACATACAGAATGCTCGGATAACATTTACAGCATCACATTAGAACTATTTACATCAATACTTATATAATACAGAATATGCAGGCAACATATATCAGCATCACATACAAAGCTCAATTAGAACTATTTACATCAATACTTATAAAATACAGAATATGCAAGCAACATATATCAGCATCACATACAAAGCTCCATTAGAACTATTTATGTTAGTACATATACAACACACAGAATACTTAGATAACATTTAACAGCATCACATACAAAGCATCATTTGAATTATTTACATTAGCACTTATACAACATACAGAATACTCTGGTAACATTTAACAGCATGACTAAATTATGCCGATACAATGGTAACTGGAAAACACCAAAGCAGCTTCTCAAAAACACAAATCCACCGTCAGTACACACTTTTGCTTCAGAAAAACACAAATCCACCATCAGTACACACTTTTGTATTAGCACTGAGAAAGGGTGGTTTACCCAACAACTTTGCTGCACTAAAAGTGTGTACTGACGGTGGATTTGTGTTTTTGTGAAACATTTAACAGCATCACATACAAAGCTCCATTAAAACTATTTACGTTAGTACTTATACGACATTCAGAATGTTCAGGTAACATTTACAGCATTACATTTAAGGTGAGGATAAATTTCAAAAGATAATTCTGAAATAAACAAGTATACTTTGTAGTAACATAATCAGCACTTGGTGCCATTATGTAGTACTACATTAAGTTAGATATAATTATATGGCTTCTATTATAAAAGCAGAATACAGAAAAATAAGAGAGCAGAGAAAGTCACTGACATGCATGTCCACATAGGAGAGGTGGTTTAGGAATAATTTAGTATGGGGAATAGCAGGGACACAGCTAGGAGTCAAGAAGGAACTGTTTTAATTTATTTTTGAAGATATGTATGCTGTTGAAAAGTCTGATTGGAGGAAGGACTGAGTTCAAGGAATTTTGCAATATGTCTGAAGTAATGAGCATTTCCTGCTGTGTTGTGAGCATTGTGAACTGAGAGGAGATGTTTGCCAGTAGAGCGGAGAGCTCTATTGGTTGAGTGAAGTTGTGTACCATTTAGGGCAGGGCATTTTTCAGGGTGAAAGACTAATCTGTGTGCAAACTGAAGCTGGAAGTAGTTGAGGTATCTGAAGCCATTTCATGTGCCTAAGGACAATACAGTGATGTATGGAGATGTCTTGTTGGAAATGAATTTGGCTCCATCATTATTCCATTGCTCTAATGTAGTTGTCAAAGTGAATTTGAGGTTGGTGAAAATAGTAGACTCTTGTGGATGGCACCAACCATACTCAACCAGAGGTAATAGCCAACCTGCTAGCTGACAGATTTGGAGCAAACTTCACCCTCCCGTCCCCTTCAGTCATCCTCCAAAATATACCTGTCACCATTCCTTAGCCTATTATCTCAAGAAAGCAGGTAATCTCAGCCTTCTCCAAGGCAAAAAACACAGTATCAATGGGACCAGACAACATCCCAGGTTGCCTTTTAAACAAATTAAAACATGACCTAGCAGACCCACTTGGATCCCTGTTTAACCACAGCCTGAGAACTGGCTATGTTTCAATGGAATGTAGGACAGCAAAGGTAATCCCTCTGCACAAAAGGCGACCATCAACTGACCATGGGAATTATAGGCCCATAAGCTTGACTAGCCTCATCTGCAAGACCATGGAAAAAATCATTATGGACCTTATTAACTATGACATAGGTAATCTCCAAACTCTGGACCCAACCAAGTTTGGATTCATTAAAGGTAGATCATGCTTGTTAAACACAGATGACTTCTTCAAGAAATTCACCAAGGACCTGGATGAGGGCAAGAAAGTGCATACCACCTATCTTGACCTAGTCAAGGTATATGACACAATCCCTCACTCAGGTATTATAGAGGAACTCTACCAATTGGAAATTACTGACGGCATAACGGTAGTGTTGTCACCTCACAGCAACAGGTTCTCTGGTTTGTTTCTCGGCTGGGGTGCCTTCTGTTTGGAGTCTGCATGCTCTCCCTGCATTTGTGTGTGTTTCTTCCGGGTACTCCGATTTCTTCCCATGTTACAAAGACGTGTGTCTGGAGCATTTGTTCCCAGGCATCTGCTGAAAATTGGCTTTGTTCCAAGTTGGACTTTCCCGGTTAACAAATGTTAAATAAATAAATAAAACATTACCAGATGAATAGCTAAATGGCTGACTGACAGGACACATACTGTCAAAGTGGGTGACTTCACCTCTAGCAAAAGACCAGTCCCCAGTGGTGTACCACAAGGTTCTGTGCTGGGAACCCTTATCATTCTCAGAAGTCCCAGCTAACTTGGATGGCCTAAGGCTGACTAAGTTCTCTGATGATTGCAAACTGGCAGCAATCACAGAGACTGCAGTAATGTTAATATACTGCAAACAGGGTTAATGCAGACAAATGATTGGTGTCAAAACCACAGGTTAAAGCTAAATGCAAAAAAAAAAGTTCATTATTCCCTTTAGGAAAGATTACATCCCTGCTAATTACATTATAGACAACACTCCCCTAAGTGTAGACCCAGTGGCCCATGATCTGTGTATTCAGGTCGATAGCAAACTAAACTTTGACCACCATGTATCCACAGTAGTAAGGACATCCTTCTATCTGGCACATCTTATAAATAAAGGCATTGTATATAGATCTAAGGATGCTATAATTCCATTATACTCAGCCCTCATGAGACCAATTATTGAGTACAATGCTCGCTTTTGCGTGTACCTCACCAGACATCTGCAACAATTGGTGCAATGACAGAGGTTTCTCTGAAACAAGATTCCAATTCATGTGAAGCAGAGCTCCTCCCTGACTCTCTTCAAATCCAACCTAGATCAATGGATGGGTGACTGCAAATTCAGTCCTGGGGTACTTCCTATCTCCCTCCTGGACAGAGGAATTTATTAACGACCCTAGACCCTTACCTCTGCTAACTTCACTCACCTAACCACCGACAATTGGGGCAACTCAAGATAAATATGGCTAGGCTTGTAAGGGCTATAGGGCTGTTAGCCTAGTAACCTTCTATGAACCTATGAACAGGCTGCAGATATTACACACTGATACATGTACAGTAGAAGTTGGTAGGATGAAGAAATGGAGCACAAAGCCCTAGTTAATAAATAAAATATACAAAAACTAAAATACAGAGTAGAAACAACAGATGCAGAGAACTCCTCTGCAACTTTGAAAATATAGATCAACTGAGCTAATAAAATCATCATTGGTATGTAGCACCCTGAAGTATACAGGGGTTACTATTGCCAATAAAAACAGGGGATAGAGAAGATAAACTTTTAACACATTAAACTTTTGTAATTACAGTGGGAATAGCATTGTAATCATGTATCACACTATCATTTGAACACTTTTGTCACAAATAGATAACATGTTATACAACCTCAGGAGTGAAGTTATACAATTGCCAAGGATGAGAACTGTAGTCACTGGGGATAAGAAGGAATAACTCTGGGAAACATTAGATGTGAAATTGAGCTAGTTGCCTAATTTGTGAGACAACAGACCTGATGATCACTGAGGTAGAGAAGCTGTCAGTGGAAAATTGAGATTTACTGCAATACTGACAAGATACTGCAAGGAATTAAGGATAATTAAAATTAATGGAACAATAACAGTAAAAGGAGAAAAAAGGAAGCACAGAAAAATGAATACAAAAAGTCAGGGAATGTTTATATAAGCAGATTAGAGTGGATGCACACACACCACACACACACACACACACACACACACACACACACACACACACACACACACACTCACTGTATTCCACTGGCCAACTTTGTTACTAAGACAAAATTTCCCCGGTGCCAAATGAGATGCTGCTGCTGCAAGGATGTAGTCCATACTAATAAATCTTTCTTCTAGATCAATAAAATGATAAGACCAGCACTAGACCATTTCCTAATAGCAGCCTCTGATCTTTAGGGCTGGGGATAGAGTACAATAAAATCATGTCCTAATTAAGCTTGGATCTTCATTAAAGCTGTCCCACTAGGCCTAATTAGTCCTCAGTCTGAATGTAAACAATTATCTCAGCCTTAATCTAAGCTTAGTTAAAGCAAAAAAAGGCTGCAATTAGGGCCAAATTTAGGGCTACCCCATGTAATGGATAAGACAGAGCTATGTTTACATTTAGTGCTAAGGTAAGACTAAGACTTCTGGGCAGTATACCAAGGCTACTGGCCAGATCAGACATGTAATGTTAGACAGTGCCAAAAATCATTATGGTATGCACAGACTTCAAGAGTATGTATTCACACCTGTGAAAAATGAACCAACCAGTGTCAAGGATGATACCTTTTTCAGAATTTGCTGATTGGTTGTTGATGTAAATCCCTATATTTTATAGGCTGTATAAATAGGAAACATATTTTTGGATGACTGGCCATCTTTCACTGAATTGCAAGATCCTGTTTTAATAGGATATGTAATTGTCTTTCAGACATGTTATAGTTTTCTTAACTTTACCTTTTTTAAATATTATAGTCTTACTTTTTCAGAAGTTGATTTGATTATTTTATTAAGTACACCAGTGGCATTTTTGATGCGATTGATTAATTTCATACCTACACCATACGTGTTTGTTCCAGCTAGCACGTATGCTTTATTGCACTTTGTTTTTTATTAGAATTAATATTTTCACTAGGATGGTCAAATTCGTTTATTTGAGTTACCTGTCTTAGTCATATATTAGAACACAGCCAGATAGGCATGTTTTCGATTAGACATTTTTTTGCCCTTTAGCAAAAAGTGATGCAATATTCTAATGTGTCATTAAATTTTATGGTCTCTTAGTGATAGTGACAGATTTCCAGTCAATCTTAATCTGAGTTTCATTTTTAATTGATGTAACAATTCTGTGAGGTGACTAACTTATATTGATATAGTATTTATGTGATAGGACAGTGCTGCACTTCCCAGTAAATTCTCTATAACTGTGCTCGGGAAATATGATTTCCAACAGATGCTGAGCTAATGCTCTAATAGGTTGCTATATGCAGCTATTTTAGACTAGATGGACTTTTTGATTCATGTTTTACTGACAGATTAGGCAACAAAAATGTCTGTTGTTTATCTTATATATGTATTATGTTTTGAAAAGTGCTTTGAAACATGTGCTTTATCAGAATACTAAGATGCAAAATTTTCAGAACGTTTTTTTCTGAATGTGCAATGCCTTTAGTATTTTAATATATTGTATACAGCTTTGTTTTTCATTATATGCACATCCTGGGTAGAGCATCTTTTTGTTATCTGTCCAAGTTGGAGATATACGATAAACGGTTGTACTATCATTTGAGGAGAAGCCTAATTTGTGATGATTTATGATTGGATGAGGACAGGGAATTTTAATGAGTACTTGTCACACCTTTTATTGTATGCAATGGCACACAAAGGAATGCTGATAGGTTGAGATATTATTGGTGATAGGATATTCTTTCTGCAAGATTGCACATTATGATTGGTAGATTTTTTTTTTTAGTTAGCTTGTTCTGATATGTTGTGAAATTTTTTAAATGTATTTAAATGTCTTGATTCACAGTTAATTTATGGTCATCTTATGAACCCAGTCATTTTGACTGTGAAAGAACTAACCATTTAATAAACTTTACATTTGGATTATTCAGCTGCATACTGGTATATCCTGTCCTTGTTTTGCAGTTTCAATAATTTTTTAGAGGATATATCATTCATCATAGACACTGGTTGGTTCAGTTTTCAAGTTTCATCTAGATTACCAGTCACCTTGGAGCATGGCTGAAGGACTCAGCACAGATATTGAACTTGAGTTTAATCTGAATGGGCAAGGTAAAATCATCAGTTTTGATAAGTTGTCTCACTGCATTGTAAGCACAAGACATCCATTTTTAAATTCAGACTTGAAGGTAAGTACTACAGTGTCTGAAGCGGATGGGTTAGATTATAAATCATTTTGTAATCAACCTAACACCTTACAAAATGATTTGCTTAAGTTTGCAAGACTGTACTTACAGCATTATCATTTCAAGGTTTGTCTACATTTATGTACAACACCAAGACACCTCAGTTTTGGAAATTCCCACTTATGGAGAACATTTCCCTGCATTATTAGCCAAGTGGCAACAACTGAACTGTGAAGTGAGTTTTAATTACTTGAAACGTTTGAGTTTTTCAAACCTGAGGAAGACAGATTAACAGAAGCTATTAAGAGACAGCAGAATACTTCATACAAACTGTTTCCAGCCAACATAGTTGATAATGCCCTCACTGATATCACTGGCACAAGTTTTGTTTTTGAGTGGGAACTTACTATACAGAAGAGGAAGAAACTAGAAGGAGACTCTCTTGATTTTAAGAACAGCAATGTGGTTTCATGGCCAAAGAGTTCTCCTCCTGATAACAATCATGTTTCATCTACTGATAAACAGCTTGGTTTTCGCATCAGTGATTCCCCTCATTTATTGAACCAGATGCTATCCTCACAATTCTCCACTCTTGATGAGCCAATTCCAATCAACATTGATACGTTCCAACCTGGTCTGGTTAAACAACCTGATGTGAGGAGGAAGACCAGTCATCTCACACCTTATTGCAGTATAGATCATTTTTTTCTACCCTTCCTCTTCCCATCAATTGTGATAGGGGGAGAAGTGCCAATCGGTTGAGGAGCAAAGGACAGCCCAAGAGGAAACAAGTGCCAACACCTACAACCCTCACATATTAAAGATGTGACAACCATTAGAAGTCTAGTGTGTAACATTTCTAAGAAGTGTCTTTCTGACACTGAATTATCTCTGCTTACTAAAGGTTTGTCATTCATTCTAGCTCAATGTGCCAGTTTAATAGACACTGTAATTGACTTAAAGTTATTTATTAGGAATTTAATGCACAGTCTTTGTACAGGTTCAAGAAAGCAAGTACGTTCACACCTGTTACATCTTTTGTCAGAAGAATTTGGCAAGTGTTGTGAGAATGATTTATTTGAGATTTTAACTAGAACATCAAGTTGTAAAACATTTCATAATTTTACTTTTGAAGAGAGAGAGAAGCACTTTCCAGATTAGAACAGGCAAAATTATAGCAATTAAGCCTGCAGATAAGGATAGACCTATCATCATTATGAACAGTGATCATTACTATGATACTATGAATGTAATACTTAATGACACCTCCACATACATCAATACCGAATTTTCAACAGGATGAAAAATAGAATATTCAATGCGATCAATGACTATTTATAAGTAGGCAAATCATTTTATATTTAATTATTTGTATGTGGTCAATCCCTTAATTACGGTTTTACAGGGGCTTCTGAAGGTTCATAAGAACCCGAATCAACTGCTTTTTTACCCTGTCGTGTCTGGTAGGGGTTGGAGCACTGAGCGGTTTTCAATTTACATTGAAAAACATCTTTGACCAGTGCTCAGTAAGAACACGTGTCTTGTTTTTTTTTACAAGATTTGTTCATTTTTGTGAATCAGATTTCCAATACTAAATGAATTCTTTTAGTAACGTTGGATGTGAAGTCTTTATTTATGGTTATTCCCAACTCTCTTGGCATACAGTTTGTTGGTAAATATCTTGAGCTTTACAATGGTTATGATAAGAAATTCACGGATTTGCTATGTTTATTTACTGAAATCATATTAGAGAACAATGTGTTTTTTCAGGATAATTATTATTTACAGATAGATGGCATAGCTATGGGCATATCTTGGGCCAATAGCTATGCCACTATGGTGTTAGCTTATTGGGAACAAACCAAGGTGTTTATCAGTAATTAGCTCTCTCCTTTTATAGGATTCTGTTGACATTTTGTCAATCATCATCATCTTCTATCAGCTGTTCCCGTTAGGGGTCACCACAGCAGATCACCTGTTTCCATTTCTTCCTGTCCTCTGCATCTTGCTCTGTCACACCAACCACCTGCATGTCCTCTCTCACCACATCCATAAACCTCATCTTAGGCCTTCCTCTTTTCCTGTTACCTGGTAGCTTCATCCTTAGCATCTTTTTCCCAATATACTCAGCATCCCTCCTCAGCACATGTCCAAACCAATGTAATCATGCCTCTCTGGCTTTGTCTCCAAACCTTCCAACCTGGGATGACCCTCTAATATAACATCTTTAATTCTGCCACATCCAGCTCAAACTCCTGCCTTATTGTCAGTGCCACTGTCTCCAACCCATATAACATAGCTGGTCTCACTACCCTCTTGTAGACCTTCCCTTTCACTCTTACAGGTACTCGTCTGTCCCAAATCACTCCTGACACTCTTCTCCACACACTCCATCCTGCCTGTACTCTCTTCTTCCCCTCTCTTCCGCACTCACCGTTACTCTGAACTATTGATCCCAAGTATTTAAACTCATCCACCTTCGCCACCTCTACTCCTTGCATCCTCACCATTCCTCTATCCTCCCTCTCATTCACGCACATATATTCTGTCTTAGTCCTGCTGACCTTCATTCCTCTTCTCTCTAGAGCATATCTCCATCTCTCCAGGGTCTCCTCCACCTGTTCCCTACTCTCACTATAGATCACAATGTCATCTGCAAACATCATAGTCCAAGGGGACTCCTGTCTGATCTCATCTGTCAACCTGTCCATCACCATTGCAAATAAGAAAGGTCTCAGAGCCGATCCTTGATGTAACCCCACCTCCACCTTAAACTCATCTGTCACTCCCACCGCAGACCTCACCGCTGTCACACTACCCTCATACATATCCTGTACCACTCTTACATACTTTTCTGACACTCCTGACTTCCTCATACAATACCACAACTCCTCTCTAGGCACCCTGTCATATGCTTTCTTTAAGTCTACAAAAACACAATGCAACTCCTTCTGACATTCTCTGTACTTCTCCATCAACACTCTCAGAGCAAAGATCGCATCTGTAGTGCTCTTTCCCAGCATGAAACCATACTGCTGATCACTAATCATCACGTCCCTTCTTAACCTTGCTTCCACTACTCTTTCCCATAACTTCATGCTGTGACTGAACAGTTTAATCCCTCTGTAGTTACTACAGCTCGGCACATCACCCTTATTCTTAAAAAATCGGTACCAAAACACTTTTTCTCCATTCCTCAGGCATCCTCTCACTTTCCAATATTTCAATAAGCAATCCGGTTAAAAACTCCACTGCCATTTCACTTAAACACCTCCATGCTTCCACAGGTATGTCATCTGGGCCAACAGCCTTTCCATTCTTCATTCTCTTCATAGCTATCCTTACTTCCTCCTTGCTAATCCATTGTACTTCATGATTCACTATCCTACATCATCCAACCTTCTCTCCCTCTCTTTCTCTTCATTCATCAACCCCTCAAAGTACTCTTTCCATCTCTTCAACACACTCTCCTCGCTTGTGAGTATGTTTCCCACATTATCCTTTATCACTTTTACCTGCTGCACATCTTTCCTAGCTTGGTCCCTCTGTCTAGCCAATCAGTACATGTCCTTTTCTCCCTCCTTATTGTCCGACCTTTCATACAACTCTTCATATGCCTTATCCTTAGCCTTCGCCACCTCTCTCTTTGCCATGCACCTCATCTCCTTATACTCCTGTCTACTTTCTTCATCTTTCTGACAATCCCACTTCTTCTTTGCCAACCTCTTTCTCTGTATACTATCCTGTACTTCCTCATTCTACCACCATGTCTCCTTGTCATCCTTCCTCTGTCCAGATGTGATACCAAGCACCTTTCTAGCCATCTCCCTTACTAGCTCTGCTGTAGTTACCCAGCTATTTGGTAACTCTTCACTACCACCCAGTGCCTGCGTTAACTCATCCCTGAACTCCACCTCACAATTACCCTTTTTCAATTTCCACCATTTGATCCTTGGTGCTGTCCTCACACTCCTGCTCCTCTTCTTGATCACCAACGTCATCCTACAAACCACCATCCTATGCTGCCTAACTACACTTTCTCCAGTCACCACTTTACAGTCTCCAATCTCTTTCAAACTGGCCCGCCTACATAAGATATAATCCACCTGTGTGCATCTTCCTCCACTCTTGTATGTCACCCTATGCTCCTCCCTCTTGTTAAAATACATATTCACCACAGCCATGTCCATCCTTTTCGCAAAATCCACTACCATCTGACCTTCTGCATTCCTTTGTTTAACACCATACCTACCCCATCACTTCCTCATCCCATCTGTTCCCTTCACCAACATGCCCATTGAAATCTGCTCCAATCACCACTCTCTCACCCTTGGGTACAGTCATCACCACTTCATCTAATTCACTCCATAATTTTTCTTTCTCATCCATCTCACACCCAACTTGTGGAGCATATGCATTAACAACATTCATCATTACACCATCAATTTCCACCTTCATAAACATCACTCTATCCGACACTCTTTTCACCTCCAAAATACCCTTAGTATACTGTTCCTTCAGAATAACTCCTACGCCATTTCTCCTCCCATCCACACCATGATAAAATAATTTGAACCCACCTCCAATACATCTAGCCTTACTCCCCTTCCATCTGGTCTCTTGCACACACAATATACAAACCTTCCTTCTGTCCATCATATCAGCTAGCTCTCTCCCTATACCAGTCATACTGCCAACATTCAAAGATCCATCCCTCACTACCACAGTCCTAGCCTCTCTCTCTTCTCTTTCTGCCTTCGGCCATGTCTTCCGCCTCTTCTCCTCCTTCGGCCAACAGTAGCCCAATTTCCGCCAGCACCCTGTAGGCTAACAGTACTAGTGGTGATCATTGTTAACCCAGGCCTCGACCGATCCGGTATGAAAATGTTTATTGGTGACTGCATGAAATGATTTGGGGAAGTTTTATGCCAGATGCCCTTCCTGACACAACCCTCCCCATTTATCCGGGCTTGAGACCAGCACAAAGAAATGCACTGGCTTGTGCATCCCCAGTGGCTGGGTTGACATTTTGTCAATGATATTTGTTATTTGGAAGTGAACAGTAGCATCTTTACAGAAGTTTGTTGAATATTTAGACCATACAACTACATTCTTGGAGTTTTGTCTCCATTATTCAGATAGGTCCACTGGATTTTTAGACATACGTGTCATTAGGCTTCCAGATGGCAAACACAATACAGAATTATTTTGAAAAGAATGCCAAAGAAATACACTACTATATAGGTGGAGTATGCATTCTGGCCAGATATTCAATAATGTTATGAAAGGCCAGGCTATGCATATGTCTAGATTGAATGGTACAGATGATCCCTTTATTCATGCCTTTGGGGTTTTGAGTGAAAATTTTGTGGAGAGAGGTTAATAGAAAGTTGAAGCCAATGAGGCATTTTCACAAGTTCTAGCAGTGAGAAATACCAGGGCTGGATCTTATTTTTCGAACACTCGTAATACTTGCACAGAGATCGACAGCTACAGAAGAGCTAGAAAACCTATCAGTATACTTATCTGTTAAACAAGCAATGCTAATCAGATTAGGAAGGTCTTTGGTAAACATTGGTCTACTTTAATGAGGGATGAGAAGATTAAAAATTTAATAGGTCATGCACCCCATTTTTGCTTTAAGAACAAAAAATCTTTAAAACTATGTGTTTTCCTTTGAATAAATATGGCACTGAAATAAGGGAGTTAAACATGTTTTAAATGCAACTTTTGTGATTACATTGATGACAGCAACTGTTTTAAACATCCTGATACTGGAGGGAGCTTCACATTTAAAGTTTCTGCAAATTGTGATACTTGACGTATAGTTTATTTAGCATACTGTATGGTCTTGTTCATGGTTTTATGTTGGAAAAACTGATAGGAACTTTAAAGAATGCATCAGAGAACATCTGTACATCAGGATGCACGACACTGTCAATGCTTTGGTGAAACATTTGGTTAAATCCCTATCTTGTGACTTTAAGTTTTTAGTGATAGAGAATATTTATGAGAGTGCTTGGTTAGGTGACATCAAAAATGTTAGACAGGTCTGAACTAAGATGGATAATTAGATTATGAGCTGTAGGGGAGATGGCTTAAATTGTAGTGTATCCATTAAGCTTGTTTTAAAATCATGCGATTTACTGAGATGAATGCTCATTGTGTGTCATTCACCTTTGGGCTGCATTTTAAATATCATCTTGACATATATATTTTTTATACATATCCTTTACAATAAGCGGTAAGAGAATATATTTTTTATATGTATCCTTTACAATAAGCAGTAAGAGACTTGGTCAACAATGGAGAAATAGCATGGAATATCATGCCATGGGAGGCATTTGATGGGATAGCCAGATATTTTGTAATGAATTGTGTTACTCCATCTTAACACATTTTTTTTATTAAGCTGGTCATAATTTTTATTGTTTGAGTTTTATTTCAGATGTCTGTTTATTGTACATAGTTATCTTGTTTAAAAGCATCTGGTTTACCAGGGAGTTTGTACGTCTTGCATATTTGACATTGGGTCACATTTCTGATGGGTCTTCATGATGTCCCTTAGCAAATAATGAGATAGAAAAGAAAAAAAAATTCAGAAGTTGCTGATTGGTTGCTGATGCAAATCCCTCTTTTTGATAGACTGTATTCATGGGAAGCGTCTTTTTGGATGATTGGCCATATTTCAGTGAATTGAGAGATCCTGTTTTCATAGGATATGCAATTGCATCTTTCAGGGATGTAATAGTTTTCTTATCTTTAGCATTTTTTTTATTATTATATTCTTACTTTTCAGAAGTTGATGTGATTATTTTATAAGTACATCAGTTACATTTTTGATGCAATTGATTAATTTCATATCTACACCATGTGTGTGTGTTCCAGCAACCACGTATGCTTCATTGTACTTTGTTTTATTAGAATTACTATTTTCACTAGGATGGTCGAATTCATTTATATGATTTACCTGTTTTAGTCATGTATTAGAACACAGCCAGATAGGCATGCTTTCAATTGGACATTATTATGTCCTTTAGCGAATAGATCCAATATTCTGATGTGTCCTTGAATTTTGCAATCTCTTAATGACAGGTTTTCAATAAATCTTAATGCGAGTTGCATTTTTCATTGATGCAACAATTCTGTGAGGTGACTAACCTATATTGATATAGTATTTATGTGATAGGACAGTGCTGCACTTCCCAGTAAATTGTCTATAATTGTGTTTGGGAAATATTATGATTTACAATAGATGCTGAGCTGATGGTCTGATGCGTTTCTATACATAGCTATTTTAGACAGGATGGACTTGTTGATTCATGTCTTACTATCAGATTAGGCAAAGAAAGTGCATGTTGTTTATCTAATAAATGTATTATGTTTTGAAAAGTGCTTTGAAACGTGATTTATCAGACTACTGAGACGCAATATTTTCAGAACTTTTTTTCTGAATCTGCAATGCCTTTAGTATTTTCAAACCTTGTATACAGCTTCATTTTTCATTATATGCACATCTTAGGTAAACCATGTTTTTATCTGTCCAAGTTGGAGATATATGACAAATGGTTGTATTATCATTTGATGTAAAGCCTAATTTGTGACGATTAATAATTGGACGAGGAAAGTATATTTTAATGAGTACTAGCCACATTTGTTTATTGGATGCAATGACACACAAAGGGATGCTGGCTGAGATATTTCTATTGGCAATTGGATATTCTGTCTGCAGGTAGATTTTATAATTAGTTTGCTCTGATTTGTTGTGAAAGTTTTTAAACATATTTAAATGTCTTGATTCACAGTTCTTTATTTATGGACTGATGAAGCAGTCGTTTTTCACTGTGCAAGCACTAACCTTTTAATAAACTTTATGTTTGGATTATTCAGCTGTGTGTCAGTATATCCTGTCTTTCTTTTGCAGTTTCAGTAATTTTAAGAGGATCTACTTTTTATGCTTGACACTGGTTGGTTTGTCTTTCAAATAAATGAATTAAGGTTTGGTTGCACTAACTGGTATGCAATATTTCTTTCCAATCCTAGATTTAAGTTTTCGCTGATGAAATTTGGAATAAAGGTTAACTTCTGTGAGTCAAAAATCAAAATAATACTGAACTCTGACAGGAGTTATCTTATGTATATCTGAACTTTATGGAATACCAATTGTATGATTTTGGTCCTCATAGATTGATCAGGGTGTCATACAAAACTATCATCTGTAACCTTAATATTTAAAAGAAAATATACCTGCCTATGCTATCATTGCTGTTTCTAACCCCAGATATGCCCATAACAGGTTACACATGAGAAGGGGATAGTCCTCTTGTACTGGTGTTGGTTTAGTGCAGCCAATGTATCTATGCATCACAAAATACTGCATTATATTAAGAGGGCCTTTTTATCGAGGCCCTTAATATAATGCAGTAGATAGCTAATGAATCCAAAAGTATATGTCCAAATGTTTCAGACTCCTATTTTCTGTATCATTAGGCATAGGAAAGTGGGCAACATCTACATGAAATGGTAAGAAAATTGAAACCAATGTTTAAGGACATGAGCGAGAAACAAGCACTTAAACTAGGACATTTAAGTATCTACAAAAAATGTAGTCAGCCAACTATTTCAAGGTACAATGAGAATAAAGACCTTAAAATAATCTTACTGGTCTGTTCAGAAAAACTCATCTAAAAAAAGTTAAAGTGAGTCACTGAAAAAAAGTATCAGATGGTTCTATCTATATGGATACTCAAATTAGGCATTACTTGAAAATACTGCCGTTGTAGGCCAGTGAACAGAAGAAAGTAAAGGGAATCAAAAACCTCATGAGTGTGGAAGTCCTCATCAAATTATGCATTAGCAATGGTAGTTTTATTTCTTTCTCATAGGTTCATAGGTGTACACTAGGCTAACAACTGACAGGGTCCTTATAAGCCCAGCCGTGCGACTCAAATATAACTCACAAATCTGATTTATATAGGGGTGATTTACTGACTACCTCTGTTCATTAGAGATACAAGTACCATGGGTGAATTTTTGATTACCCATCCATTGGTTCAAGTTGCTCTTAAATAGCAATAGGGAGGAACTTTGCTTTACACTAATTGTGAGCTTGTTCCAGAGAAGGATAATTCTCTGAGAAACATACGTCTCTCCACCATGTCCTATTTATGTCCTCCAATTACATACTTGATCCATTTCAGGGTAAAAGGGAACCAGATGCTATCTTGGCATTCAAAGGACACAAGGCGTTAAGACTAACACAGGAAAATGCATCATCTCTTAGCTGTAATTGTGAAATCATGTTCCAAGTCACTTACAAAAGATTTTCCTATGTACATTCATTTAGTATAAAAATACTGCTGACATTTGCAGCAAAACTACTGAACACTGCCAAAAAATGAAGGTGCATTTAATTATACATTGCTCTAGCAAGCTGCCCTGTTTTCTTTCAGGGCGTGCAATAGAATCACATTTTTGGAACTCTTCTTAAATATAATAAAAATAATTATATAGATCCAGATTAAAGTACACTTTGACTATACAGAAAAGAACAGTTTGCAATTGCTTTGTAAATTCATCTTCTTACCAAATACATACAATAGGTTTTGCTAAACACATGAATGAATTGGTACTATAATGGTGCATTTTCATTTACTTTGAATTAAAAGAACTTTTCCTGTTTTTAATGATTTCAAAAAATGCTCAGTGCTTCCCTTACTGAGGTTACTTAATGAAATTTCTTTGCTGATTCCTTCAGCAGAAGTAAACTTTTGTAGATTTCAGACTGAATTCACTCCTATGAAATCATTCTGTTAACTAGAATGGTTTTCAGTTTGTGCCATCAACATGACAGTACTGCCACTTCTAGGCAAGATAGCATGACTTTGAGAGTTGTCTATTTTTCATTCCGAAATGAGATCTGGGGATATTTTTCACTAAGTAAGCTCATACTGCAGCCAACACAGAACAGATGTCCCAGAATTCAGCCTCGTTGGACTCGTAGCTTTATACTAGGCTAAGAATCACTAGGACTTTTCTAAGCCTAGCCATGCAGCCCAAATGTATTCCATGAGTCACTGTGCCTTAAATGTTATTTTACAAGGTGTAGTCTAGTTAGGGAATGATTTAATGTCAACTGCTGTCCATCAGAGACTTAGATGTCAGACCAGGGATGGATTTCTTATTTCTCATCCACTGGGCCAGGTTGCACTTGAACAGACAGATGATGTTGTGAAGACTGTATGCCAGTAGCAACCCAATGGGAACAGCCTGAGAAGTAGGAGACATAATTGCTCAGTCATGGTGAAGACAGACTACAGTAACTCATCTCTTAAGAATAATCAAGAAACAACTATTTGAAAACCATTTTCTTTGTCACAATTGGTCAAGAAAAGAGCTTCTATAAATCCTTTCCTTGTTTATTAAAAGAGTGTTTTTGCAAGGGAATAACTCCCGTGCATCCTCATGCAGGATGTTACCCTCATGCCCCAATGCTAAAATTGTACAATACTGTGGAAAGGAGACACTCCACAATACAACACACAACAACCAACATGTGACATCCCACTGCCTCCATTACAGTGAGGCAAGCAAGTTACACAGCCATTGTTCAGTCATAGGGAAACCCACAGTAAATATAAAGATGATTTAGCAGATATAGTGGTGTTCTGCATCAAATGCAGAAGAGAGATCTAACAAGACGTGGACTAATCTAAGAAACATATCGCCGTGCTTAAGGGATTAAGTACCTAAAGCAATGCTTTCTCACAACCATGGTGAGTTCCAAAGCCATACTGGTATGGACTTAACAGATTATGTGACTGTAGAGGGACATCATTTTGCACATTAATAGCCTTCTCAATAACTTTACCCAGAATAGAAAGGATATTGACAGGATGGTTGTTGCTATTGGAAGACAATGCGAAAAGGTTTATTAAGAAATGAGGTTAATAGTCTCATTTAAGATAATGGAAACATAGAAGTCCCTTGAGAGGTCTTGACAATGCAATAAATCAAATAAAATAAGTCTAAGATATTGACCAAATGTAGCTGGAAAAGAGTTAAACAAGCCACAGCCATGGAGTGTTGGATGGTCAAGAAGGAAAAAATCAATATCCGTGTGTGTGTATGTATATCCATACATATGTGTGTGTACATACATATATGTGTGTGTGTGTACATACATATATGTGTGTGTGTGTATATATATATATATATATATATATATATATATGAATGTATGCATGTATCTTCATATATATATATATATATATATATATATATATATATATACACACACACACACACACACACACACACACACACACACACACACACACGTGGTTTCACTTCAAAAAGTCAAAAACTCGTATCTAATTTCAAAACAGTGAGACCATAAGATCAAAAATTCAAAACATGTAAAACTCATAACATCAAATCTCACAACATTGAAAATGTATAAAATTGAGTAGTGTATCATCAGACATGTAAATGTTATAGTTTATTCTTTTAATCTGTATATAGTGTTTATTATGCCACTCTGTACGTGTTTTTAGGCCATACAGGTAAGTGATTTAGACATTATGTGTACATTCTTTACAGTGATCGTAATACAGTGGGGTTAGGAAATTAACGTTTTCCCACTGTAATGCGATCTTGGAAATGGTATATTTAATTTACGGGGATTGTGGGAGGCAGAGCCCCCAACTTGGGGGGTGCAGGGTGGGTTGCCCCCCTGCAGAAACATACTAAAAAGTGTGTGGGATGTTATTTATATTTACTTTGTAGTTTTTGATGTTGTGAGATTCAATGTTGAGTTTTAAATGTTTTGAATTTTCGACCTTATGGTCTCACTGTTTTGAAATTAGATGTTATGAGTTTTTGATGTTTTGAAGTAGAACTATATATATATATATATATATATATATATATATATATATATACACATATGTGTGTGTGTGTATATTGATATAGCACACACCTGGAGTAGTACAAGGAAATCAAAGAAAAGCCCTAGGAATACTCATTGCAACATCAGGGAAAATCCACCTGATATACTGAACTCTATTTGAGAAGAAAGTGGTAAGAAAAACAAAAAAAAAGAGCTTTCTGCTCATATTCAAGAGGAAAAAAAGTCTCTCTGTGTTGCCAGACAGACTGGCCTTTGCAGTCTGATGACTAATTTAAAGAGATCAGTGATCCATATTGCATGGCAGTTATCATTCTGAGAAAAGAATAAAAAAAATCATCCAGTTTTGGCTCCTCCAACAGGAGAACAGCTTGCTTCTGCATGCACTGCAACCTTAAGTGCAGATCTGATGGATGCGGACCATAACTGCACAGTGCACTGAACGAAATAGGTCATGTACAAATATCAAAGCACAATAATTACATTTCTGAAATTTCTGAACTCAGCAGGGTCAAAATCAGGTGAATCTCCAGCTAGCAGCAAAGCAAATGTTGGTCAAACTGACATTGTTACTTGGTTTATAATTTCAATGTCCTAAATCTATGTTTTTATAGCACATATTCCCCACCCAACCCTGCTCTATATAATCATTCTCTGTCCTGGGCTGCACACCATTGCAAAATTGAGTAATACCCAGTTTCATATGAACTTATGTATTATGCTAATCTTAAATGTCATACAAGCTCACTATGAGTATTTAACTTGCCAAGTTATCTGGGGAAAATTCAACATCCCCCCCTGCATAGAAACTCTTATTAAGACAACATGCCCCCCCCCCCGCATAGAAACTGTTATGCAGGCCACATTCCACTGAACTTTGTTTTCAGGTTTGAATGCTTTATTTGTTTAGCTTTTTTATTTTCGTAGCTTAATTTCATTATTGTGTACAATCCTGCTCATAAATATTAGAAAGAATTTGTAGATTTTTTATAAGGCAGATCAGAAGGGTTAGAAAGATAGGAAGTTGGGCTGACTGTGTTTACACTGTATTCAGTTAAGTATAGGTTACTTCAGGGTGATCTTATTTAACCTGCAAATAGTTGAGAAATAGCCTCTTAGTTGACACTCTAGGCATTCCGTTTAGGTCAAATCTTTTAGTGACTAAGATTTCTGGTTTATAAATTAACTTTCTAGTGTTTAAAACTGTTCTAGGGAGAGGGCCACGAGCAAATGTCTTTTTTTTGGAATAGTCTTCTGTTACAGATTAGAGTGGCTAAGAGTGTGGAGTCATTTAAGAAAAAAAGAGTATTAGGGTATTTGCTGTCCCAGTAACTATTGGCAAACTCATGTAAGGTCTGTTAGGAGGCTTTGAGTTTGAGAGATACATGCACTGAATACTGAACTTTAGTACCTGCTATTGTCTGTTTATTGACTGTCTCAGTATTTAGTTGGTTCCCAATTATTGACTTTCTACAGTCTGTAAGTTTTGTCGATTGCCTTCTTCTGGTGCTTTGCAGTTAGTACTGTGATTTGTTTTTATTTGTGTTTATTCATCAGTTGCTTAACTGCTATTAGATATCTTGGTGCAACTCTTTGCTCTCAACAGTCGTATTAGTTATTAGTAATGATTAGCACTATACCAAACATCTGATACTCTCCTATTTTTATATACCACAAAATCATATTATTAACTCAATATAGCTTTATCTTTTTTTCATTTTGGTATATTAATTCAATTCCGCACCTTTCCCTTCCTTTCCTATCCCCTTTCTATCCTTATTTCGCTTAATCTCTAGTGCAAACCTACCATCACTGCATCATCAGTCAAGATGTTTTTAGTCCACTGCTAGACTCAGTTCTCCCTAAATGAATCATCTTCTGTTGCTATCACTTCTTTTGCAATCATTACTTCTAGTCCCTTCAGGCAGTACCTTGCTATTCCTATCTGACCACTATCTGTGGAACCATATATTGCTAAACTGTTTCCTTGGCCAGCCTAATTTTCCCATTGATTATATGGAAGCATAGCAACTGCCTATTGTTTACAGACAAAACTTTATTATTACATAATGTAAAGTTCATCCTCAAGAGATGCATGAACCCACATATGACGGCATACTAAAAAAATGCTTACATCCTCCAAAGTGCATGATAATTGTCTTAGCCACACATTGTCGCTTAATGCCTAAACCCACTACACATCATTATACTAACTTCTACGCCTACAACATGGCCTATACTGTTACAAGGAATCACAATGGTAGAAAGGTAGTACAATTAAAGCAGACAGAACAGACAATACAAATTAGGTTTTTGGTGACTTCATTGGTTAGGATACAGACTCACTAATCAGACTGGCAAAGGAGAGTGCGTGAAGCATTTCTTTCTCTGGTGCTAAGATTAGAGATATATCACCATGACTGCACAGGCCCTAAAGCATCCAGAATATGCATGTGACCTTGTCATTACTCATGGTAGGGTAAAAATTCCTAGAATATCCACTTTGGAGGCTATGCATAGAGACAAGAGTGAGTTCTTTTCATATGGTAAGGAGGAGAAATCTCTTGTGTTTAGTACGCTCTACTTTGTCTAGAATTATGTCTAAATAGAAATCAGCTATCATTGACTTTGATGAGTGACTGTGTGACTTGCATCACCCGAGGGGTAAACAGTTTATAACAGTGAGGCAAAACATGGTAAATCAGCATCCCTACTTTGTCAAGGGATGAGTTGCATTTACCTTTCAACCCTTTTGCATATTGGCAGAAACATTTTCCATCCCCATAGTGCCTTATTTGGGGAAAGTGTAATTCCCAGGCATTGATCAGCTGGCTTAAAAAGGTCGACAAGGGCAGCTAGTCTAGTACTTACCTATGAACTTATTAGCCTATTTCCATTTCACAGATTCTAAACTGCCATGGACTAGGGTGGTGTTGCTCAGCACAAGAAACCTCAGAAGCAAAATGTCTGACTTGAAAGTCTTGCTTTATCTTCAAAACATGCATAACTGTGGGTACCTGTCAAATCTTCGAACGCTCAAAATTTCGAACGTTACATGGTCGAGACCAAACGTTCGAAATTTTGAGTGCTCGAAGATAGACTTTCAATGGCACTGTATGGTGCAGGTAGGGAGAATTTTCCTTTTCTGCACTGAAGTGCGGTCTCGGAGTTGGTATACTTAAGTAGGGGGGGTGTGGGGGTGTAGGGGGGGCTTGCCCCCCTGCCTACACTGTTAAAGTGTTTTTTCTGTGTTTTCTTTTTTTTTTATGTTTGAACATCCAAATGTCGAACATTTGGTCTTGACCATGTAATGTTCGACATTTTGGATGTTCGAACATTTAACATAGACCCCATAACTGCATAGCTACTAAAACCTGGTTCTGATCTAGATAAAGTACTCCTGTTTTGGAGTTCACTATCCCACTTTAAAACCAGTATTACCACTAATATTTGTTAGAGATCTTACACCTGCATGTTTCATCCCAAATGACTTCCCCCTTGATTTAGACTAGTCCAAATCCTACTCAACAAAAACATTGTACCTTATTGGTAATTATATGGTCCTCTATCTCCTCAGAGGAAAATATTGAATCCTAAACATGCACTCCAGCTGGAAGACAAACCAAACTCTTTTTTAACAGGAGAATTTAGTTAACAAAATAGCAACTAGCCCACTTACACAACAAATAAGTGCTATACAAAGGCCTTTCTTAAGATCACCAACTCCACATCCCTGGACCAAATATTTACTCATCTTATTAGAAGCACACACTTCCTAGACCTTGATTTAACCAACTCCCCTACCTTCTTTTCAGTCCTACAAAAATGTCCTTGCCAAGTTAAATCATACCATCTCTCTCAACCTCAGGACCACTCTTCCAAGATATAATAATTCATGTACATTCGGGACGTTCTACAAAAACAACCTACTAGAGCTTATTAACATTTTTGAAAAAAGTATAAATGGTCTATTCACAATAAATCACCATATAAATGGTCCATTTTCAAAGAATCACTGAAAACTGACAATCTAGCCCTAACCAAGAAATACCCTGTTTAATTAGAACATAGCTGGTGATTTTTCATACAAGTCTGGAGGCATTGCCAAATAATGGATCAATATTCAAGGACTTCTCAAAATCAAACCTGGCACTCGTTAGTGATCTAGATAATTTTTATTGCATTGTTAGCCAAACTGACCCTATAAACATATGTAAGGATAATACTTCTGAGTTCTAGTCTCTCCTTATTAGATGCACAGAGAGCATATTTTACCTGTCTTTACTGTATACACACAAAAATAAAAAAAAAACTCAGTTTTGGTAGAATTCCATGCTAGCAAATAACTTAATGTCGCAGTAAAAAAGCATAGAGCAGACTGTAAAATCAAAATAGCCTCAGAAACCAAAAGCAATTATAAATCTTTAACTACATTAGACATTTAAGAAACAACACCCATCAATGTTCAGGATTGTTCCACTCCACAATGAAATCACCCATTCACCCATTCTGTTCTTAAAGAAATAAGTAATATCTCAGCAGATATAGTGAAAAATTTGGGTCTATATTACATAATCGAAAGTTGAATTCAGCAATTGGCATTTACTTTGAAAATGCTGTTCAATAAATTCACTCTTGTGGGAGACTGCACCCCCCCACCCCCTGCTAATTATATATACCAACTCCAAGATCGCACTACGGTAAGGAAAGGGCAAATTTTCAGATCTTCACTGTACTGTATTTTCACAAGTAACAGTTTGCTGAAAGCATTTTCTAAGTAAATGCCGTTCGCTGTATTCAACTTTTGATTATGTAATATAGACCCGAAAAATTTACCTCACCCACTGTTATAACTGACCTCCTGATTTCTGAGTATCTGAACCTTCCTACAAATGACTCTGGGGCAAATTCTACAATCCCTATCAGAAATAAAGAACACCATACCTCTCAACTGCTAAGACTTAGGCACAGCACTACGATGTTGGCCCCTCGACTTAGCCTTGATTTACTGAAGTCCTTATGAAGTCAGTGCTGGTTATGAGGACATCATTTATTAAATACATAAACTAAGCCTATAAAAACATCCCCCTCTCACTTACTATATAGATTGTAGTACAAAAAGAACTTATTTTGTGAGAATAGCAAAGTGCTCCCCTATGACCTTCAACTATGAGGTTTAATTGTCATTACTGTTATTTTTAATACCTGGAAATTGAGAGGTCTGTAACACATTATGCCTGTTGGCCCTGATAATGAAGCAAGAACTTCTTTAATTAATGCAAAGTATGGCCTACTGGAATATCCATGAAATATCTTTAACATGATCCTGCAACAGGCTATATCTACAAAGCCTAGAGAACAGCTACTTTGATGCTCCTACATTAGACAGTTTCAGCCACAGACCTTCAGAACTGTAGACCCATAAGTATTACCGGTCTCATTTTTAAAACCACAGAGTATATCATATCTAGCCTCATAAATCCAGACACCGATAGCCTCTTAATCTTGAATCCACAGAGAATTGACTTTGTCCAAGTTTTACCTTCTTTAGCTTTAAAACTTCTTCAAAAGGTAACTGAAGCCATTTATAGTGGTATGAGGTGCTCACAGCTTACTTGGATATAAGCACAATATTCCGTACCATTCATCATGCAGGAAGTATTGTTAAATTTGTGAACCTAAACATAAGACCATATGTAGTGAAGTAGATATCACAGGAGTCATCATGGGGCAATTGAATCTTGCAACCATTTATACCTTGCCAGTACCCACCTTACACTGTACCTCTTTTTTCAAGGAGGGAAAGACCAGTCAAACAAAGGGTGAATTTATGAATACCCTTTCAATCATCCAGATCTTTCTGAAGGACTTTGGCATCAGTGGGGGACTTCCAAATGACTCCTTATTTACAATTGTCTACAGATTTGGTTCATGGTCTGGATAACAGAAACGTAAATTCTGAATGAAAGAGAAACTAGCAGTGAACCCTAAGGGGCACCACTGGCCACCTTCATATTCTCTTATGAAGCACCTACCATCCACATATGTGGGTTCTGTCTTTTATCAAATTTGCTATCCATCTTCCTCCATAGGGAGCTATTTGTGACACATAAAACATGCTAACTATGCTAGCATGGGGATGTTAAATGCCTTGTATAGGTGGACAGCATGACTACTGTCAATAGCCTATGTTATCCTTTGGGAGAAGTTAACCAGATGCATTAGATAGGACCTACCATTGTCCAAACCAAACTACCGTGGGTGTAGTCTGACAAGATTTCTAATATCATAATTCATCAAGTCTGTTATAAGGTGTTACGTGGCTTTGTAAATAAGACTTCTCAGGCTGAAGAGCCTATAATTATGATGGTCAGTAGTGGGGCCACCCTTATGCAGTAGTATTACTTCTGGTAGATACCAAACCACGGTGACAAGACCAGTGGCCAAATTCAGGTTAATTACTTAAAAGGGTGGCTCAGTTAGGGCTTCTTTAGTACTGTTTATTAAACTGCATGGTATACTGTCAGGTCTCTTTGAGGAATTATCTTTACTTTGGAGAGCACCTTTAGTTCATGTTTTTGATGGGGGTCTGATAGACTCAGGGATAAGTGGGGCTTGCTAGTATACTGGGAAATTCTACTAGATGAGACTAGCTGGTGCCATTATGAATAACTTGTATTGCTGTATATACTTATCGGAATGGATCACTAAACTGGAGAGAGTCCAGAGATTCCTAACCAAAAAGTCACAGTTCACAAGCACAATAGCCTTTCTTAACCAGACTAATTGGCTGCCTTCTATCTTTATTCCATTTCCTAGAAACTCCTTTGTGACAATCTGTGTTTGGTCATGAGGGTGGTGCATAAAAGACCCCACCCCTTTGGCTACTATGTCACTGCAGACCTAATTGTTCCTAAAAAAATACACAAAAGACCTTAATCTGTAGCCACAAATTAATAAGATACAATGGCATGACAGGTGTACTTCCAGGATATCATCCAAATATGGAATAAAATACTAAACAGCACAATAACTCATAGTTATATTCGACGAAGCAGTAGACTCAAATGAGGTCATAGCAGATATGATAAAGATGCTGGGTAAGATAGAGGAGAAATGGCTCCTGAGGGCTCTCAAAATAGTGTTAAGAGAAAGGTGTATCCCAGATTACTTGAGAATAAACGGGACATTCAGAACTATGCACAGTACTGAGGTATCCAACTCTTGTCATGTTGCATGTAAGTTCCGGATAGGACAACTGAGAAATGAATATGCAGAGCAGTAGAAAGCAAGATGGGAGAAGAGCAGTTCAAATTAAGATCAGGATGCAGCACAACTAACCTGATGTTTGCAGGGAGACAGATAGTTGAGAAGAAGCTAGAGATGAGGAAACAATCCAACTAGCCATTCCGAGACATAGAGAAAGCATATGTCAAGGTACCAAGAAAGCTGATTTGGGCAGTCCTATAGTGGTCTGAAATCCCAGGAACATTGGTAGAATTAGTACAAGCTATGTACAAGGACCCAATGACTCATGTACGAATGGTATTCAGTCTCAAAGAGGGGTTTGCAGTGACAGTTACTGTGCATCAGGGATCAGCTCTGTGCCTACCGCCGTTCATGCTAGTGATGGACTACATTAGCAAACAGGTCGGCGGTGACAGATCAACAGAGTTGCTGTATGCAGATCATGTGGCATTACAGTCAGACTCTAACCAAGAACTTCTGCAAGGGATAGAGGAGTGGAATGCAAAACTGAAGGCACATGGATTAAACCTGAGTATAGATAGACATTTGTAATGGCATCAAATGGGAGTAATCAGACGAAGCCGAGAACGGAGATGGAAAGGAAAATAGTGGGACAGATTAACAGCTTCACATATCTAAGAGGAGGTGGAGGAGAAGAGAAGTCTGAATGAGGAGGTCAAAGCTAGAATCAAAGGGGCTGCAGCAGCTGTCACAAAATATTAGGTGTAGTGTATGACAGAAGAATGCCAAGGAAACTGAAAAGTAAGGTTACAAAATAGTGGTGTGACCAGTACTACTGTATGGTGCAGAAACCTGGGCAGTAAAGGCAGAATACTTGAGGAAACTAGAGGTGATGGAGATGAAGCGCCTGAGACAAGTGGTAGGATGCACACTGTGGGGCAGATGAAGAAATGAGGACATAAGAGTTGAAGCCGAAGTAGCTCCAGTTGTAGAAAAGGTCAGAGAGAACAGGATATGATAGTTTGGGCACATGTGCAGAAAAGCTGAAGACAATTTGGTGAAAAAGATTTGGGTCAGAGAGGAATAAGGCAAGACGAAATAAGGGCATCCAGCAAAGAGGTGGATGACTTTTGTGAGAGAAGACCTGTGACAGTCAGGCATGAGTGTCAAACAAGGTAAGACAGTAGCACTGAATAGAGAGAGAAATGGTGACAGATGACACAACATTGCGACCCCATGTAGAAAATGGGAAAAAGCGGGTTGATGATGATGATGATGATGATTCAATGAGCCAAATTCTCACCAAGTCCATCATTTGTATCCCTCATTGATAACAAAAGGCAACTCATGATGCTGGGCATCTTGCTAGGAATAAAATGGTCTGATGACTGACTGCTTAGTAACTATCTATGAACCCATGAATAAACGAAATACATTACCAGCAAATAAATTTAATCTTGGTAAAGCAGTAATACTATCATGTCTATTGGTGGCATTTACAACATGTGGTTTATTGCCACTGAAAACAAATTGGTTCCAGAAAACTTAAAAACATAGACCTTATTCACAAGCTATTTCCTCTAAAGGTACCAACAGTACTCTAGTGGGATTGATCGACTGGGTAAACAATTTTGAGCATAATCATTTTTCTACTGGTAGTTACATTTGTAAACCATTTGGCCTGAAATATTACCCCTCATAGTCTTCCATTGGGATTCACATCAAAGTAGCATCTACAATTTTTTTTTTCGGGACTCAAAGTTATTGATATTTCTTGACTCCCAAATCTAATTGTAACATCTAAGTCCATTCCTGCATTCTCTGAATGTTTTCTTTTCCCTGCATCTAATCCTCCAGAAATGCCAGCATGTTGCATGATTACCACGTATACATATTTTACGATTAATGTTATCTCCGTTTTCCATCACAAACATATACAGGAGTTCCAAGCTTGGTAAAGTTTGAGTGAAGAAGGTAGTTACTTTACCAGCATCCATGTTGGTCATTCCATTTGCTTGCTTGAATGCCAGATCTCTGACTAACACACACATTGAAAACAACACAAGAAAATGTTGTGGATCTGAGCATTAAAAAAAAAACAGAAACAGATATTCATAAAAAGTATTCAGATCAGGGAAAAAATAAATACCTAGTATAAGTTGCAAATGTACCAGTAAAATATGGACATTGGACACTTGTCCATTACAGAAGAAAGAAACCTGAAAAATGTAATTGTTCCATCTTGCACACATGCTATACTGTATTATATGATAGAAAAGGTCACTTCACGTAGACATTTTGTTGCATAGTTGCACTGGTCAGACCCATGCCTGAAGGCACGTCATACCAACTTGGCCCATCTAAGCATGAAAAGTTTCATAACTCAAGCTATCGGACAGCAAAGAAGTCATTCTTCCATAATGGATACCAACATAAATCAGGTTGAATATAAAGGGAGTACTGACAATGCCCGAGAACTTTGACTAATTACTGTCTAATAAAGACAAGAGTGTTTTTAGAAAGCTGAAAAGGGTAAATGCACTGCCACTTCAGAAATACAAAAATAAAGACAAAAGGACAGCAACTACAAGACAGACAAGGTTAAATTAAATTCTGAAAAAAATATGAATGCCTTAAATGGTTACCCTATATAAAAGTATTTAAGCAGAACGATCCCATACAAACAAAAAGAATGTTCCAGAAATACTTACATGCATACTGAATTGCTTCATTTGTTTTGTTCTCTATAGCCAAATCATCCTGATGATTTCTTGTATATGAGGAAATGCCTTGGGATAGCCATTTCAAATGTTTAAAAATGACTTCCTGGGTGACAGTGATAGTTTGCTACATCAGAGAGGTAATAAGTGGCCAGAAATCAGTTACTGCTAATGATGGTAGGGAAACTTGACTATTCATTGCATTGTCTTCCTTGCCCTGGACAATATTTGGTGTACTTCAGGTCAAGTACAGGCCAAAGTAATATACACTGAACTAAATAAAATGTACCTACAATGATTATTAGTTACCCTTATTCATAATCTATTCAGTTTGGCAGAAGTTGAAGTGCCACTGAAGATGCCCCTGAAAGAGCAGTTTGAATGTGTAAAAGCTGTCAGTGGCAACTTATGATTTGCCAACAGGTTTACCAACATCTTTTCTCATTCTTTGTCTTACCATGCCCTTTTCAAACTACTTTCAATTCACTTCATAAGCTACTAAAGTGGGGTGGGCCCACAAAGGAAAAAAGCTTTGTGTGCAATACCTGTGCAAAGACCAATCAAGAACAGCACTTGAAACATTTGAATTCCTGCTCCTTATATAAAAAATGCATTCTACAACCCCCCCCCCCCCCCCAGAACTTGACCTTACCTCATATCAATAGATATTAGCTGTAAGTATTACCAGCCACTCAGGTAGTTCCCATCTGGAACCCCAGGTTGGTCCAGGTACTACTTAAAATACAGACGAGAACCGATGATATCAGCTGTAGGGCACAAAAAGGGGCTAATAATGTAAATAAATAAATAAAAAGACTTGTCATGCACCAAACTTTGGATGATGTCTAGATTCAATTCCAATAGCCATACTCATGTCAGCTTTAATTTTTCAACCAGGGCTAGCACTCTGAACTCACTACCCCCAGGTTCTCAGACCAAGTTTTCCCTGTGAGTATAGTGACAAACATTGAATACAATGTTCTGGCAAGACCCATGTTATCTAGATCGTTACCTGAAAATGACAAATGAAGTAATGTAAGTGGTCAGGAGGTCAGGCATCGCAAGGCCAAAGGTTTACAATACTTGTACCATTTTGTGACAGGAAAGTCAGAGTTCCTTCCTGTTCCATACAGGCAAATACTTTTTTGTTTTTTCCAGAGTTCTTTGATCTGCTCTGAAGAAACATAGAACAAAAGTTTCTGTAGAAACTCATATTTAGACAAAGTTCATATTTTAACATTAATTCTGCCAAAAAAAAATTTTTATGTGCCTCCATTTACCCTTCTGTTTATCCACTGCCTCTAAAATGGGATTCTAGTTCAGTTTAATTATTTCCATCCTGTTTCTTCAAATTTGGTAACCAGATGACATCTGCTGTCTCCAGATCAGAAGTCCTGTCCATAGGTTATCAGCATGAAACTTTATCTACTTACAGTTCCTTAACCTGCACCTTATAAACTTCCCAGTGTGTCATAAGGAACTTCGTTATTCGCCGTACCTTCCCAGAACTGCTGAACCCCCTCACCGAGACTGCCAATCTTATACCCAAAACTCACCAGATGCAGCAAGCCTTAATTGTGACAAGACATAGGGGCTGACAGTATCTATCACTGAGGGTACCATTGACCCTCCCAAATCAAAACTCAGTAGACAGATATTTAAACTAACCCCCCCTTCCCCAGTAGAAGTACTTAGAGAGGTACCATTTCCTTTATATGTAACACCCTCCCCAAATTGACATATTGAGAACTGTCAATCAAATGAATGAGATAACTGGACACTTTTAGGAAACCTCAATTCCCATTTTGGAATATGGTTCTACCAGGACTCCAACACTGTATAAAAATCAACATAAATTAACAGTGGAGTCTGTGGGCCCCTAGTGGCATATAAGGTTACCAATATTTCCCATGGGATTGTACATTGTCCTTGTTATGGTCTGTTGAAATCATCTCCCACTATAAGCCAGTTACCTGGCGGATATGATATAGAACACTGTTGCTACCAGCGTAGTGCTTGATACATCAATAAGGTCACATGACTTTCTCTTTTGACATATACTGAACTCATCACACCCCCAACTCTTCTAACATTTCTAAAAAGGGGAAGACAGTGTTTATCAATGGCTTTGCTTCCTGTAGCTTAGTTTTATTAACATTTGCTTCTCTCAGATAACCTAAAATCATCTTGCATGTATGGTCTGTCAACAAACACCTGGCATTTCACAACAGATAGTTCTTATAAAGCTAAATATGTTTTCCTGTATGCATATACAATGTCAGGACCTCTCCCTTAACACTACCCCACAAACCTATGAGTGTTTATCAACAAGGTTCACATAATCTGTTAGTTCTCATAGTCAATCAACAAAAATACAACAAAAGATGCAAAGGGAGGATATAAGCTGAGATGTACTCTTTCGGTTATTATAAATGCTCATGGGTAGTAGAGCAATGTAATAACCGAAAGAACAGGATTTTTTCTCCCAAACAAACTCTCAAACTTCTCTCTTCTTACACAAGGTAATGAATAGCAACTTACTTCACTTGACATTATCTGGCCTCATCAAAATGGAGTAATTGTTTATTCATTCATTCATTTAGATACTTAGTTATTTAGTTAATTATTTACTTAACAGTCTAGAGAACCTTTCCATTCATGACCCAGGCCAGAGAGACCAGACAATACAACTAAACATACAACAGACTACAAAATTATTTACATAGAAATTTATATCACTATTTGCAGTAACATAGTTGTAGATACAGCACAGTTTTGAATTCTCACTTGGGAACAGTCAGTCTTGAATTTTCAGGAGGGTATAGTTCATTATTGCCAGAGCAAATTACCTTACAGATGAATTCTGAAAAACCATTTCAGTGAATATAAGTGCTAAATTAGAACTAAGACAGAAGATAGGACACATTGCTCTAGGTGCTTTCTAGAAAACATCTCTAAAACACACACAGGCATGCTGTTTTATCAATGTATTTATTTATTTATTTAAAATTGTAGTTTGAATCTGGTACATACACTGACTTTTTTTTCTTCTGGGAGTTTGTTAAAAATGGAAGGTGTATTTTTAGAGAAGGCTTTTTCTATATTGGCAAATTAGCAAGGGTGGGTTAGTTAACTGACTGCCATATGCATTTTGAAGAATATAATTCCAATCCCTATTAAAGAGTTTGGTCTTTAAAGACAGAGAGTATTGAGAATTAAAGAGGTAAGTAAGGATGTCAAGAAGCAGCTCGTTTCTTGCTGAAACTCTAAGCCATCTATATTTCTTTATTGTGTTGCAGCTTGTGTTCTCTGTTGTTAGCTAGGTTGAAGAAAAACAATATTTTGTTTTTCTGTGGTTTGTAATAATGTGGTATTAGCAGCTGAGCCAGCACAATAAGGGGAAGCCTGTATTTGGTACTAAAAATCAGTATATTGATGGTAATGGAGCATCTGGCTTCTGTAGTGAGGAGATTTGATGTTGAACTGGATGCTTTAGGTTCTCCTACTCTTTTGTGAACTTGGGTCTCTATGTGAATAATAAAACAAACAGAGAAGGATCTAACACAATTCCTATGTATTTTTGAGCGATATCCTACAACCCTACAAATCTCTTCCCTGCAACCTACTACCATAGTTAAAAATCCAAAGACCTTTTTTCTCCTTACAGAGCAGTTTTTAGTGATTAATGCAATATTCCCCATTTGGTAAGTACTATTACTGTAAATGTGGCCATACTAGGCAGGTTAATATGAATCCCTACAACTACCATGTGATAATTTGTTCAGAAATGTTGTGGATTAAATCATCCTTTTGTATGGGTTCTTGTAATATAACTCATGCATGGATACTACAGATACTTGGAAAGACTGTATATCCCCCAGCCACCATCAACCCAATGATGCTCACTGCAGTACAAGACCAGGAAAATGAGGTCATCAAGTTAAAAAGCCTTGAAAAATGATAAAACAGAATCAGCTGTCTGACGTGATGGAATTAATGGATGTTTCTTGTCAAATATATTTGAGAACATTGCCATGTTTGCAATAGTTGTTTCAAAACTCACTTAGAACTGATTATATCCTTGCAGTTTGGAAAGAAGTTTTAGTGATTCCTATACTTTGCCTAGAGGAGGAGAACATTCAGGTGTTAGGAACTTTAGGCTTATTAGATTAAAATGTATTTTAAAGAAATGCTTTGAGCGAATTGTAACAGATCATATTTTGAAGATTGGAAATACATCTGCTGTGACTAACTTAACTTTTTATTAAAATGATGCACACCTAGCAGTTCAATTAGTTTTCTTAGACACAAGTAAGGCTTCTGCTGGCGTCCAATTTGTGAGGATTTTTGGCTTTGATACAGGAATATAAGGTGAATAGTTTTGTGATATAATGGGCTGGAAATTGGTTAGACAATATGATTTGTTGTGTGAAGGTTGAGGATGCTTTTTCAGAAGAGGAGGGAGAGAGAGATTAATTGTGGGGTTCCTCAGAATTTGGCTCTCGGGCCTACTAGTTTCCATTTGGCAGACAATGTATGCCTTTGCAAGTACACAGATGATACCAAAGTTGGTTCAATGGTAACTTCAGTTAATGATCACTACTATCTTCAGACATTCTTATCCAGACTTAATAACTGGACAAAAATGTTATGGCGTTTAATATCAAGAAAACAAAGCTTATCCATTTTGTTGTTAATAATCTCTGTTATTCTTATGCTATGAAAGGGATTATTGTGGAGGAAGTTATTATTATTATTAATGATCTGGGCATTAACACTGACAATAGGTTTCATTTTGGAACCAATCCACTGGGAATTATTACGCAATGCTATTATGAATTGGGCATTTAGAACAATCTCTACAAGAGATAAGGTGCTGTTGCCAGTATGAAAAAACATTTAAGCATCCCATTATTATGTATGGAAGTGCAGTTTGTTCTTATAGCAACCTATGTGGGAGTAAATTAAAGAAAGTTCCAAAACATTTTTACAAGACAAGTCCAAGGTCTGAGAGGGAAGGATTACGTTAGTCGATTGGAAGCAGTCTCTTTTTTCTGGAAACCATAGGTTTATTAAAGGAGATTCTGAAAATGGTACATAAATGAAGTTACAGTGATTTATATGCAGTAGAGGTTGGTATTAATAAATGAATAAAGGCTGGGCAACTAAAGAATTCAAGAAATGATAACTTGCTGTGTTGTGCCTCATAGGGCTACAGTTTTCAGATTTTTTTTTTTTTATTCATGGACTGGTAGGGATTGTGGAAAATGATGCCTATAGCTTTAAGGATGGAAAAAGTATTGTCTTGGTTTAAATACCTGGATAGATGGGTTGGAAATAAAGTTTATGATTGTCAATTTTTTGGTGGCAGACTCTTTGAAGGCTTTCTGAGGCTGTGTGTTTGTTATTTGAAATTTATCAGTATCAGGTATAAGTATAGTAAACCAATTCAGAGCTGCCCAACAATAAACGACAATGCAACAGCAGCTTGCACTATTCTAGGAATCTGTATCTGTCTGTCTGTTTCTCCCACCATCTTTCCTACTACTACACAGGCATAAAAAGAAGACAAAATAAGCAGCAATATCTCACAAACATTGTAACTAAAACTACAAATGTTTTACAGAGGGAATTCCAACAAGTTAATGATTTTGAGTTCACCCTGATATGTCCATGCACGTGTGTCCTGTGTATAAGAGCTAATAACTTTTCCTCTGCCACTTGGTGTAACTTGTCCTCACTATTTCCCTCTAGGACTCATACACCCTACCATAATAAACTTAGGCCAACAGCCGAATCAACTGCAAACTAGAGGTGTCTAAGGAACCCAGCATCTGTGATTTCTGAGTATACTCTAATACCTTACAAGTGGTCTAATTATTGCTGTAACAATCTGACTTAGTGCCTTCAGGGATTCAGTGAGTAAAATGATATTTCTCCCTGATACCACCCCATTATCATTTTCAATGGTCAGCACTTTTCCATGTCTGGTAAAACAATTATGGTCAACTGATTCAAGTTCTTCTTCACAGACTTTAGCTTGGGGTTTGGTTCTGAAAGAATAACAGACCAGCACAATCAACCTATTAGTTTTTCATATCTAGGGAAATGGTGGAAATCAATAGGGAGGCAAGTTTAATTTCTCCTTTCCAATTAATGTCCCATCTCCATACTAGTTGACTCCTATTGGTGTCTTGGATTTTGGTTATGAAAAGTGTTAGCATCTATATATACCTGTGCTTCAGAAGAAAAGTCAGACAGAATTACCAAGCCCTCTGCTGTCATGGCATGCTTATTGGTATATTGTAGTTGCATGGATAAGCACAGACCTTAGCTTTTCTGAATTGCTGGAACAAATGTTTTCCTACTCTGGAACAGCTTTGTGTTTTAAACAGGTGACATGTGTACTCATGCTCTTCACATTTGAAGAGCTCAGCTTAATGGTCTGGCTGGATGGAGAATCACCTTCCTGGAATTATAACCCAAAATATTGAATATGAAGTGGTATACAACACTTTGTGCATCCACTTAATGGCAAGGGGTCCCAAGTAACATCTTTATCTCTTCATCAGTATAGTGCTGAGAATTCTGAAATTACAACCTCTTCAAACAAGTTTTGCCACAATGCACAAGGAGCAATTTAATTGTGCTCACATGTCATAAGTAGATGCTTCTGTGATATGTGATCCCAGCTCTTAAGTTATGTAATTTAGAAAATTTACCACTTTACAACTGCCCTTCCTTGTGGCAGCCAGGGTGGTGCAGTAGTTAGCATTGCTGCCTCACAGCAAAAGGATCTCTGGTTCACTTCTTGGATGGGGTGCCTTCTTCGTGTGGAGCTGCATGTTCTCCCTGCAGTTGCATGGGTTTTCTCTGGATGCTCTGGTTTCCTTGCACATCCCAAAGACATGCTGCAGGTGGATTGGCCTCTCTAAATTGACCCTAGGTGTGAGTGTGTGCATGTGTGTCCCTTCTCTGGAAGGTTGGGTGCCAGGCCAGCAAGTCAGCACCTTAAAACTCCACTGTCAATTGTTCTGCGGACCATTGTTCCACTGTGGCAACCCATAACGGGAAAAGCCAAAAGGAGAAGAACATGGCCACTGCCCTTCCTTGCCATAAACAAGAGATTGGGTGAATGAAATAATCATATCCATAGTTCCATTTTAAGGGTTTAACATTTCTAGCTTGCTCATTAAATTAAGCAGCTTTATCTATCTATCTATTTACTTGCATTTTAGTTTGAACAAAAAAAGAATACATTTCTGTTTAAGCAAACTGATACAAGCAGTATTCTGATGACTCTTATTTTTAACTTGAGCCAGTATCAAACCTATAGTTTTCCTACATAGAAGATGTAAAGAAAATGTAACATTAAAAAATACAACTGTTATAAAATGAAACATAACTCATGGCTTGAGTTCAACTTCAGTTTTACAAGGGCAGAATAAAGATGAATGCCATAATATAGCATTCTGTACAGCATCACAGAGCTCTGTGTAAGATACCAGCAACTGCAAAGACTGTTCCATCATGCCATGCTTCTATTCATTAAATGTTAATTAGCCTTTTAGCTGAAATTATTGGGAATTAGAGCAGTAATGTTAAAGCATCTTTCAGTATTGTTGAGTACTTGAAAGAATTAAATATGCCTTTGTCATATAATTACATTATGAAACTAATATTGCTTATGTTTAAAACCGTTTTTTTATTTTGATTGGTGTCTTATTATATACTGTATTCTGTGTGTTCCTTTTGATTGCACATATTATAACAGTTTTGCTCCAAGGCTCTTATTAAATAATAGCTTTGATTAAGAAATAGATCTTAGTCTTATGCAAATTAGGAATAAAATAGGTTATTACTGCAGCTCTGTATCTATTGAAAGCTCTTCAATATGCATTGCACACATTTTCGTTTTTTTTTCAGTGGCAAGAACTACATCACATTTCAAATGGAGGGCAACAGGGAATCTGAACTCTAAAATGAAGGACACATATTTTTAGCACACAGGAAAGGGACAGTATGGCATTTTTTCAGCCTCCAGAATTCAGATGAAGTTTGTTTTTAATTTATTTATTAAACAGATAAATTCATTAGGTACCAAGTATAAAAGGCTCTTTTTAGGTACAACTCAGAAGGACTGTCTGGTTAAGTGATTTGGTCAGTGTAACATAGTAGATAAATGGAAGATGAAAGAATTAAACCCAGGACTACAGGATGAAGCTTTTTAATCGTTTAGAACCGTGTCCCTTTCCACCAAAATGTCAGACATTTGTGTGTCTGAATCTAACATGTTAGTACAGTATGCATAAGCACAGCATATGGTAAATGATTTTAAAGTGCAATCAAGAATGATTTGAATATCTCATATCTTTTAACTTAATCTATTGAGGACAAAATATTTTACAAAGTAGAGTCCTTGCTAATTCCAACTGCCCTTTGTGAAACATTCATAAAACGATTTGAGAAATGGGACAAAGTATGTCCCTCTTCACTGATTAAAACACGAGCATCAGCAGCAGGTACTGTTTGCTTACTTACTAAAATTCTGCAGTTTTATTACCTTTTGTCGCACATGCAAAGGACTTCAGTTCAGGCTTTACCTTCTTAGTCTACTTCTTAAGTGGATCTTTGCACCAATCCACTGCTGGCCTTAGAATTCATGAAGCCCAAGGCCAATAGCTTACAGGTTTCCACTCCATGGACCCTCCATTTCCTGTCCTTAAAGTGGTTCTAATCCCCCAGCCCCAACCTGCCAATACATTCATTATTAATGGTTTACTGTCTCTCACCTACCCCATTCACTGTCTTTTTTTTTTTTTTTTTTTTTACTACTACTAAAGGGAGTGAATCAGTGTGACAAACAGGGCATATACTTTTTTATTGCTTCTGGTGTACAAGGAAGTCTGAAAAATATGCGACAAGTAAGATCATAGTTAGTTACTAGGCTTGCAGTCCAAGGGACCACTGAGGAGCCATCCCATATTCTCAGTGGTTCCCAAAAACTATTTGGATAAGTGACTTGCTCAAGGTTATACAGCAATCAAAGGAGGACAGAAGGAAACAAACCCTGTACCACAGGAACTCAGTTCATAACCTTTGCCCTCTATATCAATTGCCAGATTGAGAAACAAGTGTGAAATCATGTTGCATAATGCAACACAATAGTGCATGCATTTACTACAACAGTACAGTAATACAATTGTGTCATATAAAGATTTCCCTGCAAGTTCGTTATCCGTGATTGAGTAATGGGGGGAGCTTTGAAAAAGTTTTAAATACACCTCTTTCAAATGTTATAATCACTTCATTGGCCATCTCAATAGACAAGGAGGTTGCAGCTTTCTCTTTTCCTAGGAACATATTTTAATGGCCTTCATGGAGCCATACACTAGCGATTTGTCTAGTAATAGTAATAAAAACGAAAGAATACAGGGAGATTAAGATTACAATTTTTTTAAGAAGTGAAAATCTCATAATATGCTTTGGCATCAAAGTGTTGCTGCTGAGATTTGGCTTAGCAGTAATGCATGGGACTTGTGCTGAGAGGGTTCATGGTTCAAATCCTGTTTGTTATTTTGTTTTGGATCTAATTAAAGATGGTAGCCAGCTGTGACCCTTGAGATTTGTAGTTCAAGAATTATTTTGATTTATTAGATTCAGTTGTTGTTTCTCTAGTTGTAAGTAATGTCAGCTCATCCTTGATTATTGGGAAGTGTGGTCAGAAGAAATTACTGAACTGTTTCAGTCATTTGCCTATGTTTAGTGGGTCAGATGTCCTTGTATATTTTACAATGTCAAAGAACTGCTGTGCTGGTGGTTTGGAACATTGTGTTCTCCCTGCTCCTGTGAAATGGTGGAAGCAGTCTGGGAATGCTTGGGATAGCTTCTCTAGGATATGGGCATTGTGTAGCAGCAAAGATGGTTGTTTAGCAGTGATGTTTTCGTGCTGTGATAGATCAGGTCAGTGCCTGCATTTTGTTTGCACTGGCCAAACTCCTTTGATTATGCAAATGTTTTCTAGGGCTAAAGCGAAGAATGCTGTTAACGAAAAGCAAGGAATGGGGATTCCCCAAGTTTCCAAACGCCAGCAGTAACTTTGCATCAGGGAGGTTCCATGTTGTCTTGACCTACCTGGCTGGTCGTGTATTTTCTCGCATAAAAAAAAAATTAAAAAATGAAAGAAATTATAGAAAGTATGTTATATTAAGCATTGTAGCATGACAGTCATATTTAGAACAGATTAATACAATGCAGTTCCTTAATTAGAGCTCTCAGGCTAGTCTGAATACTTTTCAGCTGCTGGAATGAAGTTTTATACGACTGCTTTACTACACAGTTACTTCATGAAACACAGTTTTGTTATTTTCGGTCACCCCTTTTCAAAAATAAATAAATAAATAAAAGCCGTATTTTGTGGTGGTACTCTGGTAATAGTAAGTACTGGTTAATGGAAGTGTTAACCAAGTGCTGCACATCTTGTGGTACTCTGGTAATAGTAAGTACTGGTTAGTGGAAGTGTTAACCAAGTGCTGCACATCTTGTGGTACTCTGGTAATAGTAAGTACTGGTTAGTGGAAGTGTTAACCAAGTGCTGCACATCTTGTGGTACTCTGGTAATAGTAAGTATTGGTTAATGGAAGTGTTAACCAAGTGCTGCACATCTTGTGGTACTCTGGTAATAGTAAGTACTGGTTAGTGGAAGTGTTAACCAAGTGCTGCAAATCTTGTGGTACTCTGGTAATAGTAAGTACTGGTTAGTGGAAGTGTTAACCAAGTGCTGCACATCTTGTGGTACTCTGGTAATAATAAGTACTGGTTAATGGAAGTGGTAACCAAGTGCTGCACATCTTGTGGTACTCTGGTAATAGTAAGTACTGGTTAATGGAAGTGTTAACCAAGTGCTGCACGTCTTGTGGTACTCTGGTAATAGTAAGTACTGGTTAATGGAAGTGTTAACCAAGTGCTGCACGTCTTGTGGTACTCTGGTAATAGTAAGTACTGGTTAATGGAAGTATTAACCAAGTGCCGCACATCTTGTGGTACTCTGGTAATAGTAAGTACTGGTTAATGGAAGTGTTAACCAAGTGCCACACATCTTGTGGTACTCTGGTAATAGTAAGTACTGGTTAGTGGAAGTGTTAACCAAGTGCTGCACATCTTGTGGTACTCTGGTAATAGTAAGTACTGGTTAATGGAAGTGTTAACCAAGTGCTGCACATCTTGTGGTATTCTGGTAATAGTAAGTACTGGTTAATGGAAGTGTTAACCAAGTGCTGCACATCTTGTGGTACTCTGGTAATAGTAAGTACTGGTTAATGGAAGTGTTAACCAAGTGCTGCACATCTTGTGGTACTCTGGTAATAGTAAGTACTGGTTAATGGAAGTGATAACCAAGTGCTGCACATCTTGTGGTACTCTGGTAATAGTAAGTACTGGTTAATGGAAGTGTTAACCAAGTGCTGCACATCTTGTGGTACTCTTGTAATAGTAAGTACTGGTTAATGGAAGTGTTAACCAAGTGCTGCACATCTTGTGGTACTCTGGTAATAGTAAGTACTGGTTAATGGAAGTGTTAACCAAGTGCTGCACATCTTGTGGTACTCTGGTAATAGTAAGTACTGGTTAATGGAAATGTTAACCAAGTGCTGCACATCTTGTGGCACTCTGGTAATAGTAAGTACTGGTTAATGGAAGTGTTAACCAAGTGCTGCACATCTTTTTGAAAAAAAGGTTAATACATAATTTAAGAAATAGGGGGGAATGTTTTATTAAACATATCCAAATTCACTTTAACATATTGTTGTTGTTACTATCCAAGGCATGGGGTAAAATTAGTCAATGTTTACACATTTTGAAGTGAAGAAAATACATAAAGTCTTCATTGTTACTATTACTATGATAAAGTATATGCCAAGTATAACTAACTTATGGGCCAGAGCATGGGGTTGCCGGAAGTTTTTGTGCATTTGTTATAATTTGGCTTATATGTTTATGATTACTCACCCTTATATGGTTATGATTACTCACCTAATCACTATCATAACTTTTTAGGTTCAGTTCTTATTCAAACGCTGAAGGACAGATGGCAATGTCTAACTTTGTGGCTCAGGATATCTTTTCACAAATTGAATCCACATAGCAAAACACCTCTACAGCCCACCACTGAATTGGAACGGATGTCATCTGAAGAAGCAGACAGAAAGCCAAGGTAGAGAATTCATAAAGATGTCCCTAGTCCCGTGGAGGTTCCAGCAGAAACATCAATCTAATTTGTGAAGCTGAATCTAGGAAATTAAGATAATGTTGAGGATACAGGTGTCAGGGCTCTGATCTCAGAGAAGGTACCATCAATAGATGAATATCCTGAAGAATTTTTAGATTCACTACCAGAAGATGGTAGGTATAGAATTTTTATATAGTTTTAGAAAAGAGTTTTGGGGCAAACCATTGCTCGGATAGCTCTAGTCTTGTGAGTCTTAACAGCCTGTTCAGGAACAACTGTCCATGTTGATGGCTGTACTGAATCAACCTGCACCTTCCACAGCAATAAAGGCAATACAAGCTGACCTCAATCTGAAAGTGTGTCACTTCTTGGCCTTTATGGCTTTGGGCAACATACAGACGGCTAACCTTCCGGTATGCCACATCGCATCCCATGTTTCCTTGATTATTAAAGAAAAAGCAGTCCAGCAAGACACAGATGTTTCCGGTTAATTGACAAAGAAAGGAGCCAAAGGATTATTGAATCTGATAACACAGGGCTAAAAGACCTTGTGACAGCATTGGCTGGCTTAGGCAAGTATGCTTCTTCCAAAGTTGCAGTTAGAAGCTGGGGCAATTGGATTTTAGGTGTTATGGTATATATGGCCATTCTCATTGAAAAGGACTGTAGCCAGACACTTCCCTTGTTGGCTTATTTTCTTTCACTTATGCAAACATTATAATATTGAAGTTGCTGAAAAACACTGGAAACATGAGCCGCATAGCATCATAGAAAATGAGGAAGTCTACATCATAGGGGATCACCCATTACCAACAGTCCAAAAGACAGATGTGAGAAAACCAGATATAGTGGTTATTGAAAAGAAGACAAAAGTAGCATCAATCATTAGAATTGCTACACCCAGTGACTGCAGTGTCTTGTGTACAGAGAGACACAAAGTTATAAAACACCAGGATTTGCACGCAGAGACAAGAGCAATGTGGAAGAAAGATATCCAGACAGTACCAGTAGTAGTAGGAGCAACTGATCTTACAAAAAAAGAATCTACAATCGTATTTAGATATGTTTCCGATATATGTAACTTCATACGAATTGCAGAAGGAGTCATTACTGGGCACATTACTTCTGGCTGACATCAAAGATTGAAACAATATTAATTTCAGGAGCTTTAATCATACTTTGACTTAGTGATGGGAACAGTCTTGGGTCAACAAACAGCTGGTTTATTTACTTACGTTCATGTCTTGCAATGGTTAATTTATCATCTTGGTTATCACTTGGTTGTTGTTATCGTTATGATCCAAATTCAGTGATGTAGTTGTTTGTAACAAATGATTGCACGGCAAAAACATTGGCTTGCAGTTATTAACTCATTTCAAGCCGACAACATAACATAACACGACATGACATGATGTTGCAATTCATGTAGACAATACTGAAGTGTAACAATTAAAACATAATGCATTGCAGAAAGCAAAATACAGATGACAGTGCTATAATTGTACCAAAGGCAGTTTAATTCAAAACACACAGTACCTAACTCTTGCACCTGTAAGGCCAATCTGTCCCCCCCCAAAAAGTCACATGTGTATATATACACACACACACACACACACACACACACACACACACACACACACACACACACACACACACACACACACACACAGCCTATGATCTTACGTAAGAGTACATCTATCTCAGTGAACAGCATACTCAAAAAAATAAATAAATACCCAAAATAAGTAACCCATCTATCTATACCTTTAATGTAATCCATTCACATTAATAAAACCACATTTTATTCCTTTAACCATTCAGCTCCATTAGGGAGAACAAACTCTACATTTTCACAGTTGTAATATAATTTTAGTAAACATTTTCTTATAAATGTTTACTTTTAGCATTACATTTGGCCAAACAATGCATTTACATAGGGATGAAAATATGAATAGAAATAAAGCACTCCAGGTGGTTCCATTGCTGCTTACTTATGTACACTCTGTGAGCACTACCACCTCAGTGATGATCTCGAACCTTAACTCATCTGGGCACCTTTCGTCCTAGCTGATATAAAAAGTCATCTTTTTTAAGTTTACTACATTGACCTGCTGAAGTAATTTAAACACGTTGCATACCAACCAGCTAGCAAAGGTTTATGGAGAGAAAATAAAGGTAATCTGAAATATCTGAATTATGTCATGCACTCGGCTTCATTATCTAAATCTGTTGCTGCTTATGCAGAGTTTTCATCCAGCACAGGGGTTAAATGAAACAACAAATACACAATTTCTTATTAACACAGAAGACTTGCAGCAGCTGTGTCAGTTGTCCTCAGTCTTTTGCCAGTGAAATCTTACTTGGTTACTTCTAGCCAATGAAATCTTTCTGCTTTACTTCTAAATTTAAGTTCAGAGTCCTACCTCTGAGTCCAAATACCTCATTTACAGCAATAAACTAGTATTTTCATAAAACCACTACTGCTTGCTTGGGCCTTGGGCTAGCAACCTGAGCCCATGAAACCCGTAACTGCTACAGAAACAATGGGTGCTGAAAGGTGCTCATTCCCCGATGTATCACATGGTGCATAAACAGGAAAGAGAGAGAAAGAGTGACTGCTGCCTGCAGCAATCATGAATATTGTTTTCTAAAAAGCAACCAGATACACACCTTTCAAAGGATGCTTTGCACTATTGTAGGACAGTTGGGAGGAAAGGTCTTTGTGGTGGTGGTGGTGATGGTGAGGAGAGGTGACTCACAGTACATGCCTGCATATTATGCATAGTGCACCATATCAAAGAAATCAGTGAGTGACAAACTGAGAATGGGGAGCGGGAATAATACAGATTAGTACAGCAATCTTAATAATGGTGCATAAAATGAACATTTGCAAATATACTTCACAAAGCATTCAGTCACTGATATAGACTGCTCTTTATGAAAAAGGCAGACGTGATGTTCACTGTTAAAATATAATGACAGTAAAAAAAATCGGGACATTTGAGACTGGAACTGCTGTGACAGATTCTCTAACTGAGATCTTCACTACTATGCCTCAAAGCTATGCTTAACCTAGTCTGTGACATTAATAGAACTTGTTGGCGGGATAAATTTGTGTCCTAAAGACTCCCTCATCTGTTGAACAGACTCCCTCTCTATGTCAAGCAGAGTACCTCTCTAGCCCTCTTTAACAGGAACCTGGATGACCGGGATGGGAAAGAGAAAATATACCCCTGGGATCCCACTTCTGTCCCTGCTGGACAGGGGAAACAGGTACTGACTTTGAGATTCATGGGTAAAATTCTTAGCTAGATTTATATTGGCCTCTGGGCTAATAGCCTAGTATCATCCTATGAACCTATATTATAGCTGGGTGGTATAATTTTGGGTTGTGTGAGTGCAGTTTGACTTACAGATGTGCAGTAACTCCATCAAAGCTAGGTCTGAGTTGGCCTTGTATGCCAGACACAGGTCACCTCTGAGCAGTCTGTACAAGACTGTTAGCCTCTAACTCCTCTACATCAAGCATGAACTTGTATATGGTTTCACACAACTAATTAACAGCCCCACACATTATAGCAAAACATCAAATTCTTTATTACACTGGACCCTAGTATTAGATCCTAACAAATTCACCACCATAGTTATGTCAGACTTTCTACCATCTCTCAGTCTATACAGCCAGATATCTCACACAACCATGTATAGAGTATGTTTATAAAACAACACACAACCTGTCCACATTTAACACAGAAATATTCATTTCTACCCTATCATCCATTAACTAGAACATCCCCCAAAGCATCTCCTTTAATGATGCTGTAATGAATTCAAAACAATTTCTTTAAAATATATTAAATAGCCTTGTACCACCTAGGAGGAAGAGACTAAAACAAATAATGCAATCTGTCTATCCAAAAATAGTAGAGTGCTAATATAGGACAGAGAAAAAATGTGGAAAGAATGGCAAAAATATAAAACACGCCGATATCTCAAAAACGTCAGAATGCTCTGCCACCATACTAAGCAACAAATAAATGAAGAAAAAATATAGTATAACAACATGCAGAAAAATAGTCAACACAACCCTAAAAAATTCTGTTCAGCCATTAAAGAAATCTCACACCCTGGCCAAAACTTCAACCCTAGCCTCTTCCCCGATAACTCACCACTCAAAACTGCAAAAGAATTCAACTCTTACTTACTTATGCTTGAAAGACTCCATTTCCTGAGGATCCTCAGGGGAAAAAAAAACTTGCAGGAGAAGTTAATGGTGTCTTTTTACCACTGTTTTATTGAATGTGTGCAGAAATACTGCATTTCCAAATGGTATGCCAACAGCTCAGCGGCAGACAGGAAGCCCTTCAAAGGATCATTTACTCTACCCAGAAAATCACTGGCTGGTCACTGCCCTCTCTGCAGGAACTCTTTAGCTCTTGCTGTCTCAGCAGGGGAACCAACATCTTGAAAGGCCTTCTCACCCTGGACATCACCTGTTTGAGCTACTGCCTTCTGGCAGAAGGTTCAGGTCCATTCCATCTCAGACAAACAGACTTAAGAACAGCTTCTATCCCAGAACCATATGTGAACTGAACAATGCTAAATACAAACACTGAGTACAGATAAACTGGTCTCCCTCTTGATTCATACAATTGTCTAAAGCCTTCAACACAGTTTGCCAAAGCAAACTTCTACTTCAAATGTTCTCACTAGGTCTATCTCACCTCACCCTTCTATGGTTCAAAACCTACCTGTCCAAAATGTATCAGTTAGTAAAATGGCACTCAACTCTATTCCCATACATCCCAGTCACCACTGGCTCTATCCTTGTATCTCTCCTCTATAACATTCTCACCAATACCCTCTGCACATCCACACAGCAGGCCTTCCTAATACAACACACAGGTAATTTCACACTCGTATGCACATCTGACAGCATTGCACATCTCCAAAAAATTACTCAGAAAACTTTAGCAGCCACTAAAATATGTTTTTTAACTCATAACTTATGCTCAAGCAACCCAAAAACAACTACTTTTCCCCCAAATCCTTCTGTCATGAAAAAACAAAATTAAATATATTTTATCTTAACAATACAACCATTGAAGTCACTTCTCACAGAAAAAAATTAGGGGTAATAGGGGATGATGATCTTAAATGTGACTTGCATATACAAAACTGCATAAAGTTGCAAAAAAAAAACTCACTAAAGATTATGCTTTATAGAGTCAAAACGTTCTTAGCAATGCAACTAAAACTATGCCTGCTACTACTTACCTCCTCCCATCATCAATTAATGGAGGTCTCATCCTTAATAATCTCCAGGCATCATAAAAATCAAAACTTGAACAATGCTATGATAGTGTAGCTAAATTTGCAGCAAATATCCCATTCAAAAACTACTATGTAAAACACTAAAAGGCCTAAATTGGTTAGAACTATCCTATCATCTAACATATACACAGCTTCTTAGCACCCTTATAATTATCCAGCATACTTCATCCATCTACTTGTTCAGCAATAAATACCATTTTAGACAACTATGTTCCCACGTGGTCATTATGATCCAAGCATCAGAAATGTCCTCTGTCCACAAACCTATCAAATCTGCTGGACATGGTCTGTACTCATACTTTGTTGCTAACAGATGGAACTCCTTCCGGTATCTACTGAGTCACTACCCTCCCTCTTACTTTGTTGCTAACAGATGGAACTCCTTCCGGTATCTACTGAGTCACTACCCTCCCTCTAGTCCTTTAAAGCAATCCTGAAAGATTTCCTAGACAAAATCTGACTCTGTTCTTGGTCAAACTGTATCCCTAAATATGAATAAGTACCTATTCATACCTCACGTCTTTACTCTCCATTCTTCACTCACTTCTTTAGTTCAACCAATTTCTCTCCCCTGACTCTTTTCCTAAATATGCCATTACCCTTTCCCCCCCCCACTTCATATTGCAATTCCTGTTTGTATTATACCAACTTACCTTTATTTTATTTATAAACTGGCTACAATTTTCGTAACTATTACATCATTGTCAAATAAGTTGTATCTATTCTTAACTAATGTTTTCACACGGTGTCTAATATTGTAGAATTATTTAAGCTGCATATGCTCAATATTATTTTTGAAGATTGGAAAATTATTGTTCTTAAAATGTTTTTGTAATACTTTGGATCTTTTCTATGGAGGCCTCCACTGAAAATGGACTTTCCTACTAATCAAATGACAATAAATGAATAAACTGGAGTGCCCAAGCCACTGGTGGTGCCTACCAATAGAAGAAAATCTGACACATCACACATTGTGCTGTCAGACGTATATCTTCATCCTGGAAGTACATCCACCTGTAGCATCAATCTAGGCTCTGATTGAAAGTCCGCACCTGTCACATGGATCCTAGCAGAAATCAGAGCCCAACCCCAGACTTATACCCTTTGCAGTACTGACTAGGATCTGCCTACTTCCTACACAAATCCAAGCAGAAATTGATGACTCCGGCCTGTTCTCTTCAATTTTTTTAGCTTTTAAAGTTTCTTTCCAGTTTAAACACCCAGAGGTCACAGCTGTCCTATCTTTTACTTCCAGACTAGAGATGCTGGCCTTAACCCTCAGAGCTAGGATGACAAAAAAGCATTTCTACAACTAGCAAGACTACCTAGTAAGACCCTGTTTGCATCCCTAGTACCGACCCAGTGAAACAGCAAGTCATTTCTAACCTCCCACACATACCCATTTTAGTGGTGAAGAAGGTCTCCCTCCGACTTACTTATCCTGAATCTCCTACAGCTGGTATACCATAGTTTGGTCTCTCATTCACAACTAGTGAGCAGCAATTGGTTTACATACTAAAATAGGTGGAAACGGAAGCGATGTCCCTCATGAAGCCTGTCAGCAGCAAGTGTGAACCCTGCTTCTGTGGCCGATATCATCTGTTGTCTCTCTTGTATGCTGTACCTGCATAAGGCTTCATCGAGCACAAACTAAATGAGGTTTGGGAACAAACCGATCTGTCCAAAGACATCTTCAGGGAAAAGTCAGGTGGGAATAGTTATGGGAGTTAAGATGGCAGTGGAAGAAGGTTAGCATGGTGGGCATGGATAGCATGGTGGGCATGTAAGAGTTAAACTGGAAAGGTAGGAGGATTGGGAGGAAATGAGGTAGTGCAAGGAGGGGCTTAAGTGGTTTTGTGTGAGACTAACTTGGTAAGGGATCAGATTTGAGGATGAACGTGCTACCCACCCTTCCTTTCTTAGGAACACTGGGGATTGTGTGATTATTTTTATAAGTTTGGTATTTAGGTGGAGAAGAGGGGCAGGCTTGTCCCTCTTCTGTTCCCTCTCTGGTGCTGGATGTTTAATTCAATGATTTGGGGAATGAAAGTGAGCAATGGTAGCTGCTTGATAAGTAAAGGAAGCAAGTGGAGATGAGGAAGCTGCTTATTTGGTTAGGGTGAATAAGGTTATACTGCGCAAGTAAATGGTTATATGGATGTTCATGCTGTGATCAATAAATTAAAATATTATTCAATAAAGTTATGTTTATGGAAGTTTAATAAAGGTAGTTAAAAGTCATTTAGTGTGGTGTCTTTACCGAAGGGGCCATGACAAAGATGTGCAGAATACACTTTCACAAGTCACTTCTCAATAACTTTAAGCTATGTGGCTGTTTATGGATAACCTGCTAGTCATGTCATGCAAACGTCTTTCCTTTGCACCCTCCCCCAGCTAGCACATTCCTTTCTCTTCTGCGAGCATTCTTCAATAGCCACAGGGCACATTTATAGCCCGACTGCATGAATCAGAGCTAATATCAGTAAGTACTGCAAAGATTTCTGACAGACAAAATATATAAATAACATTCTAGGTGCAAAATGCCTTACTGAATCAATTACATAAACATCTTGAAGAAGGCATTTATAAAAATGAATTAAGCTAAACACCAGATTGCTCAGAGTAAAAAAATGTTATGATGCCATGAAATAATGCTGAGACAAGTGTTCTCAGCTATTTTTATATGAGTACTGAGTGGAGTAAACAAACAGCTCACAGATGGCAGCAACAAATTATTTTACACCATAAAAGCATATTTAGCGATATAAAAATGTACTCTACTAACAAGGATAATTGCTAGGCTGTTTTATATAAAATGTAAAGGTGGGTATAAAAGTCAAATGTTTTATCATAAACTTCAATATGTTATGGAACATTATGACTAGTCTTACATAAAGTGTCTTTTAACAGTCTGTAAAAAAGTTTATAATCTACAGCATTCAAACGTTGTGAGTGACTAAATGGTCTTCACACATGCAAGGAGGCATATATAACTATTACTACAATGCAACAGAGCCAGTGGTACACACATAGTGGTAGCTGCTTTGATATCAGGATTTTAACAAATACTGATAAAACTAGATGCCTAAATCCCTTAATTTATTTACATTCTCAGTAAGTTTACAATTTACAACAATGACCTCCATCTAGTAACAATTCCAACTTAGCTTGAGTCATCTCATAATTGTAAGATGGCAAATATACTGCTTGCATCTGTAAAATGCCATGTATATTGCTGAACTTTCCTAAGGGGAAGAACCTGGAAGATGTGCAAACATATCCCCTCTCTTTCTTACAGACATGCTCGCACACACTCACACAGACACACACACACACACATATACACACATATGCACTGAATCACACACAAACACATATACACACACACACACACACTCACATGCACACAATCTCACACACACACACACACACACACACACACACACACACACACACACACACACACACACACACACACACACACACTCTGATTCTATATTCACCACAAACTAAGAAAACTGTACACAACTATGATAAAAAAAAAAACAAGGTCACAGCAACCACTAGAGGAAAACTATTTAATTGTGAGTGCTTTCATCCATCAACATCAAATGAGCTTCATCAGACCTGTGACCTTAGTTTTTTATTTATTTTTTTTTACTATATTCACCACAAGACAGAACAACCTTCTCTTGATCCCTGTGGGAGCACTGGATTATTGTAAATTTGTACTGAAAAGTTTTGCACTGTATGTTTGACTGCAATATCAAAACAAAGAGGTGACCTTCACAATCAAGCTATACAGATATAAACAGTATGGTGTCAAACAAATTTACTACTATGATATTTTAATGCATAACATTGATATGAATAAATCATTTATTTTTCTGCATGTTATACGAATACCAAATAATTTGATTTCACCAAGGAGGTTTTGCTTCTTGGACTCCAATGTAGGTGATCCCAGACTAGTTGAACTATTCTGTTCAGTGGTATCTGACAGACAAAATGTATAAGTAAATGACACACTGAAAAATCTCTTAACTTCTGTTTTTCCATTGCTTAAAAACAACTTCTTTTCAATTAGCTATATCTCTGCATTATTAAAGTAATATTGTAAGTAGATTACAAGGATGGTGCAAAGGCTTTTTGCTAATATACCGAAGGCCACAATCACTTTGTAAAGCTTAACATCACACATACATAGATCCATACACAGACAGAGTCACCATTTACCTGTCTGTTTTTAAAAATGTGGTCTTAAGACTGTGTGTGTGTGTGTCCCCTCCAACTTCCCCATACAATATCTCACTACAGGTAATGCATGATGCATAGGAGTTAATAACAGCTGTGGCAACATTACTGGATAAAGAACAGGTGACTTGCAATAATCATAAGAATTACATACCAGAGATCTTGACTTCTATTTGGAGTAGAGAGACAAATTATTTTCAAAAGATTTATAGGAAGTAACTGGAATGGGTAAAGGTGAACACAGTTCTGATATGTAAAATATGGGTCTACTTTGTTTCACTGAAAGCTCATCTCACTGAATTTCAATTCACCCTGACCAAATCAGTGAAAGCTCAAATTACTGAAAACTCATTTCACCGAATCTCATTTCACTGAAGTGAAGTACAGGCACTGTGTCGAGTACTGTAAGGCAAGTAAAAGGTATATGCCCTTTTCCCCACTGTAGTGCGATCCTGGAATTAGTATATATAATTAGGGGTGTGTGGGGGGCATAGCCCCTTACCTAGTTTGGTTTTATATTATATTTCATTGAAAGCTTCAAAACAATATATTTTAAACCATAGACATGCATACTTACAACTTCTTCTTCTTTCAGCTTTTTCCTGGTTAGGGGTCACCACAGCAGATCACCTGTCTACTCATGATTGGCAGTGGAGTTCTATGGTGTCGAGTTGCCGGCCCAGCACCCAACCTTCCACAAAAGGCACACACACTCACGCCTAGGGCCAATTTAGTGTGTCCAATCCACCTACAGCATGTCTTTGGGATGTGGGAGGAAACCGGAGCACCTGGAGGAAACCTATGCGACCACAGGGAGGACATGCAGACTCTGCACAGAAGGCATTTTGCCCGAGGATCGAACTGGTGAACCTCTTGCTGTGAGGCAACAATGCTAAACGATGCACCACCATGGCCACCTAGGCATGCATACTTACAACACCAATGACAAACTCTTTCCAGAAGACAATATATACCCAAACTAAGTGGGGAGCTAAGCCCCCTACACCCCACAGCTATATATATACTAACTCCAGGGTTGCACTACAGTGGGGGGAAAGTGCAAATAACTTTTACTTGCCTTACAGTACTCTACACAGTGCCAGTACTTCACTTTAGTGAAATGAGATTCAGTGAAATGAGTTTTCAGTAATTTGAGCTTTCGGCAGTTTGGTCAGGTTGAATTGAAATTCAGTGAAATGAGCTTTTAATGCAACAAAGTAGACCCGTAAAATATATATGCCCACTGTCCATCATAATTAAGGGCACTTGAGCAGTGTGGCATAGTGATCATATAATGAGACAATGGAGATATAGGCTGAGAATATACATAAAGGGGTATCATAGTGTGATTGTTACATACTGTTTACTGGTAAGAAGCCATCTTGAGTATGAAGTCTACATGTAATATTCTATCTCAAGATATACAGGAAAAACTCAAAACCCAGATAAATAACATTGGGCTACATAAAATGGCAGATGGTATGAGTGAATCAGCATGCTACAGGGGCAGAGAGAAACAAGACAGACAGATAAATACAGAAACAAAAGAGCCTAGGGGAACCTCTTTTACTTGCCTGAGCAGACTCACATGGACTAGTTTATCCAGTTTCCAAAGATATAGTTACGTGTCACAGTCAAATCAGAAATAGATTAAAGAAGGGCAATTTAGAAAGTGCAGTGGAAATATGGGCTAAATGATAGGTTATGCAGTGGTTACAAAATTATCATTTAATCAAGTATTCAGGGTTAAAACCAGAGAAGCTAATCCCACTACCTCATAATCAGATCAGTGGTTCTGCAAAAAATATGAATTGGAACCATTGTTTTCATCACGTTTATAAACACTGTACTAATCACCCTACCTAAAGACAATATGAAGCTTTGGGCCGATCACCTAACTTTACAGTACAAAGAGTCATGGGGATACAGAAATGATGCTATCAAATAAATAAATACAAACTTCACATTATTTATTTATTCATTCATTCATTCATTCATTCATTCATTCATTCGTTCTTTGACACTTGATTACCAGGAAAGTCTAACTGGGTAGGTGTACATTTTCAGCAGAGTACCAGGGAAAAAAGCTCAAAAGTATTGCAAAAAAAATGTAAAAACAATAATTTACAATCTTCAAATGTAATACAAAAACATGTACAGTTTAAACAAGTCATACAGAATATTATAGTCTTAAAATAGCAGAAAATATTCTAAGTACTAGGCCAATACAAGAATTCAGAAAGATGATTCTGCTGATACAGATGGCTGCAATTAGGGTACATTGAATAGGCAAGAGGGGGGTGGAATTTACTAGAGGAAATCGGCAAAGTAATCAATGTATTGGGAAGTAATAGAGAGTGAAAGGTAATAGAATGGGAAGAGGCTAAGAAGACATTTGGACTACAGGCAAGAGACTGCCTTCCCTATCAGATATTGATATCAGAGAACGGATCAGGGAATCCTAAAGGAAAGACCTGCTCTAATAGAGTTTTTAATTGAATCTGTAGCAGAAGTAGCTATTAAAAAGGGGATAATTAGTCGGGCATATGAAGTATTACACAATAACTATAAGAATTAATCAGAGGAGTTTAGAAAAGATTAAGAAGAGCGAGTGGATAAGAAATTCACAAAGAGACAATGAGAAGACATATGCATGGCTGTAAAATATGCAACACTGAAAAAGATTTAGGATTTTTGCTTGGAAGGGTTTGCACATGTATTTTTTTATACCTTAAACAGACCCCAAAGAATGTTGTCCTCAGGCAAATGTTGGAGGTGTGATGGGGAACTGATAACGTGCTTTGGGAGTGTTATGAGCACAAAGACTTTAAAAATTCCCTACAGAGCGCTCTGTCAGACATACTGGACTTGCAAATGGATGTAACTAAGGAAATGATTTTTTGATCTGGGATACAGGTTCTGAATTGCTTATACACAGTAAGGCCTTGTTAAGTTTAATTCTGGTGGCTACCAAAAAAGCAACTTCTAGAAAATGGAAATCAAAGTTTAAACCAATCGTATTTGAAGTAGTAAATATTGTAAATGGAGGTAAAAGAACTGGAAGTGGGATCTTTAGAGAAGAGCAAGAGCAAATGGCAACGAAAAAAAATGGAAACTGAGAAGAATTTATGCAGAAAAACATTTTGGAGGAAAAATGAGGTTAAGGGAAGGCATGGAGTTGACAAATTTATGGAATGTTGGATTGATTAAATTGTACGCAAGAATAAATGTCATGTACAATGTTTTTAATAATGAACAAGTAAATATGGTTTGGTTTCTTCTACACAAATGCATGTTTGCCTATGTTACAAGTGATAATTCAATGAAGGTGTTATAAAAAATCTACACTTTCAGTTTTTATACCAAATTAGACATAAATTAAAAACACTGATTCAGAATAGATAGAATTTATATGACAATGATTTAATATTTAGAAAACCTGTAGCTAGTTTGGAGAAATTAAAGGTAAGGTAATCTATTACAAACTGGAATTGCAGTATTATGTGATACAAAAAAGGATTAGGGCATATTTAGATAAGCAAGTCAGGGGACTGAAACTGACTGAAGTAAGGAAATGTGTAAGTGGGGGGGTCTATGCGGTATAAGTAGGTACTTGTTCATATTTAGGGATATGGCTCGTCCTGGGCATGAGCAAGAACTGAGTCAGATTTTGTCAATGAAGCTTTGCAGAATGCTTTTAAAGGACGGGAGGGAGGTTAATGGCTTGATGGATCCAGGTAAGGATTTCCAGACCTTAGCAACATGATACGAGTACAGACAATGCCTAGCAAATGTGATAGGTTTGTGGACAGAGAAGAGGTTTTGGTCATTACATCATACATGCTAAATGGGAGCATATGTGAGCAGAATGCTACTTCATGCTGGACAAGCAGAGAGGTGTTGGATAATTTTATAGGTGGTAAGAAGTATGTTTGTTGATAGGCTAATACTAGTGAATTTAGCCTTTTAGTGCTACACAGTGATGAATTCTGAAAAGAGTATTTGCTGCAAATATAGCCACTTTATTACAGCATTATTCAAGTTTTGCTTTTTGTGATACCTGGAGGCAGAGCTAGATCCAGCACCAAGTGACCAAAGGAGGGACAGCTTTATTATATAAAAAATAAACAAATGCTGTTAATAAACCCCTCATAATAAGGTAAAACAAAACCAGCATTAGGACATGGCAGGAGACATCTGTAAATATAGCAAGCCCCAAAAAATAAAGCACAACCAGCATTAGTACCCTGTGGGAGATTTTCATAATAAAGCAAGCCCCACAATCCTCACTGTACTGTACCTCTTTTAATGATAGTGGCCCTAGTTCTGTTGCTTTAGTTATCTGGATTTCAGGGGTACTAGTCCTGTCCCTTTAGTTATCTGTACCTCGGTTAATGATGGTGGTACTAGTCCTGTTCCTTTAGTTATCTGTACCTCAGTTAATGACAGTGGTACTAGTCCAGTTCCTTTAGTTATCTGTAGCTTGGTTAATGATGGTGGTACAAGTCCTGTTCCTTTAGTTATCTGCACCTCATTTAATGATAGTGGTACTAGTGCTGTTCCTTTAGTTATCTGTACCTCGGTTAATGACAGTGGTACTAGTCCTGTTCCTTTAGTTATTGGTACCTCAGTTAATGATGGTGGTACTAGTCTAGTTCCTTTAGTTATCTGTACCTTGGTTAATGATAATAGCACTAGTCCTGTTCCTTTAGTTATATGTGCCTCTTTTAATACTGGCACTATTCCTGTTGCTTTAGTTATCTGCATTTCAGTTGTACTAGTCCTGTCCCTTTAGTTATCCATACGTCAGTTAATGATAGTGGTAGTAGTCCTTTTCCTTTGGTTATCTGTTCCTAGGTTAATGATAGTGCTACTAGTACTGTTGCTTTAGTTATCTGTACCTTTTTTAATGATACTGACACTAAAGATAGTTGCACTAATGCTGTTCCTTTAGTTATCTGCACCTCGGTTAATGACAGTGGTTAAGGATGGTGGTACTAGTCCTGCTTCTTTAGTTATCTGTACCTCGGCTAATGACAGTGGTGATAGTCCTGTTCCTTTAGTTATCTGTACCTCGGTTAATGACAGTGGTAATAGTCCTGTTCCTCTAGTCATCTATACCTCTTTTAATGATACTGGCAGTAGTTTTTTTGCTTTAGTTATCTGTATTTCTGTGGTACTAGTCCTGTCCCTTTAGTTATCTCTACCTCATTTAATGATCGTGGTAGAAGTCATGTTCCTTTAGTTATCTGCAGCTCGGTGAATGACAGTGGTACTAGTCCTGTTCCTTTAATTATCTGCACCTCAATTAATGATAGTGGTACTAGTACTGTTCCTTTAGTTATCTGTACCTCGGTTAATGACAGTGGTACTGGTCCTGTTCCTTTAGTTATCTGTATCTCGGTTAATGGTGGTGGTGGTACTAGTCCTGCTCCTTTAGTTATCTGTACCTTGGTTAATGATGGTGGTACAAGTCCTGTTCCTTTAGTTATCTGCACCTCATTTAATGATAGTGGTACTAGTGCTGTTACTTTAGTTATCTGTACCTCGGTTAATGACAGTGGTACTAGTCCAGTTCCTTTAGTTATCTGTACCTTAGTTAATGATAATAGCAGTAGTCCTGTTCCTTTAGTTATCTGTGCCTCTTTTGATACTGGCACTATTCCTGTTGCTTTAGTTATCTGCATTTTAGTTGTACTAGTCCTGTCCCTTTAGTTATCCATACGTCAGTTAATGATAGTGGCAGTAGTCCTTTTCCTTTAGTTATCTGTTCCTAGGTTAATGATAGTGGTACTAGTCCTGTTGCTTTAGTTATCTGTACCTTTTTTAATGATACTGACACTATAGTTATCTGTACATCTTTTAATGATACTGACACTAGTCCTGTTCCTTTAGTTATCTGTATTTCAGTGGTACTAGTCCTGTCCCTTTAGTTATCTGTACCTCAGTTAATGATAGTGGTACTAGTCCTGTTCCTTTAGTTATCTGTACCTCAGTTAATGACAGTGGTATTAGTCCTGTTCCTTAAGTTATCTGCACCTCTTTTAATGATACTGGCCCCCGTTCTGTAACTTTAGTTATCTGGATTTCAGGGGAACTAGTCCTGTCCCTTTAGTTATCTCTACCTCTGTTAATGATGGTTGCACTAGTCCTGTTCCTTTAGTTATCTGCACCTCAGTTAATGACAGTGGTACTAGTCCTGTCCCTGTAGTTATCTGTACCTTTGTTAATGATAGTGGTACTAGTACTGATCCTTTAGTTATCTGCACCTCATTTAATGATAGTGGTACTAGTGCTGTTCTTTTAGTTATCTGTACCTCGGTTAATGACAGTGGTACTAGTCCTGTTCCTTTAGTTATCTGTACCTCGGTTAATGATGGTGGTACTAGTCTTGTTCCTATAGTTATCTGTACCTCGTTAATGATAGTAGTACTAGTCCTGTTCCTTTAATTATCTGTACCTCTTTTAAAGATACTGGCACTAGTCCTGTTGCTTTAGTTATCTGCATTTCAGTAGTACTAGTCTTGTTCCTTTAGTTATCTGTACATCGTTTCATGATAGTGGTAATAGTCCTCTTCCTTTAGTTATCGGGACCTTGGTTATGATAGTAGTATTAGTCCTGTTCCTTTAGTTATCTGTACCTCTGTTAATGATAGTGGTACTAGTACTGATAGTTATCTGCAACTCATTTAAAGATAGTTGCACTAATGCTGTTCCTTTAGTTATCTGCACCTCGGTTAATGACAGTGGTACTAGTCCTGTTCCTTTGGTTTTCTGTACCTTGGTTAATGATAGTGGTACTAGTCCTGTTGTTTTAGTTATCTGCACCTCAGTTAATGACAGTGGTACTAGTCCTGCTCTTGTAGTTATCTGTACCTCTGTTAATGATAGTGGTACTAGTACTGATCCATTAGTTATCTGCACCTCATTTAATGATAGTGGTACTAGTGCTGTTCTTTTAGTTATCTGTACCTCGGTTAATGACAGTGGTACTAGTCCTGTTCCTTTAGTTATCTGTACCTCGGTTAATGATGGTGGTACTAGTCTTGTTCCTATAGTTATCTGTACCTCGTTAATGATAGTAGTACTAGTCCTGTTCCTTTAATTATCTGTACCTCTTTTAAAGATACTGGCACTAGTCCTGTTGCTTTAGTTATCTGCATTTCAGTGGTACTAGTCTTGTTCCTTTAGTTATCTGTATGTCGTTTCATGATAGTGGTAATAGTCCTCTTCCTTTAGTTATCTGGACCTTGGTAATGATAGTGGTATTTGTCCTGTTCCTTTAGATATCTGTACCTCTGTTAATGATAGTGGTACTAGTACTGATAGTTATCTGCAACTCATTTAAAGATAGTTGTACTAATGCTGTTCCTTTAGTTATCTGTACCTCGGTTAATGACAGTGGTACTAGTCCTGTTCCTTTGGTTTTCTGTACCTTGGTTAATGATAGTGGTACTAGTCCTGTTCCTTTAATTATCTGTACCTCTTTTAAAGATACTGGCACTAGTCCTGTTGCTTTAGTTATCTGCATTTCAGTGGTACTAGTTTTGTTCCTTTAGTTATCTGTACATCATTTCATGATAGTGGTAATAGTCCACTTCCTTTAGTTATCTGGACCTTGGTAATGATAGTAGTATTAGTCCTGTTCCTTTAGATATCTGTACCTCTGTTAATGATAGTGGTACTAGTACTGATAGTTATCTGCAACTCATTTAAAGATAGTTGTACTAATGCTGTTCCTTTAGTTATCTGTACCTCGGTTAATGACAGTGGTACTAGTCCTGTTCCTTTGGTTTTCTGTACCTTGGTTAATGATAGTGGTACTCGTCCTGTTCCTTTAGTTATCTGTACGTCGGTTAATGACAGGGGTACTAGTTCTGTTCCTTTAGTTATCTGTACCTTGGTTAAGGATGGTGGTACTAGTCCTGTTCCTTTAGTTATCGGTACCTCGGTTAATTATGGTGGTACTAGTCCAGTTCCTTTAGTTATCTGTACCTTAGTTAATGATAATAGCAGTAGTCCTGTTCCTTTAGTTATCTGTGCCTCTTTTGATACTGGCACTATTCCTGTTGCTTTAGTTATCTGCATTTCAGTTGTACTAGTCCTGTCCCTTTAGTTATCCATATGTCAGTTAATGATAGTGGTAGTAGTCCTTTTCCTTTAGTTATCTGTTTCTAGGTTAATGATAGTGGTACTAGCCCTGTTGCTTTAGTTATCTGTATCTCTTTAATGATACTGACACTATAGTTATATGTACCTCTTTTAATGATACTGACACTAGTCCTGTTTATTTAGTTATCTGTATTTCAGTGGTACTAGTCCTGTCCCTTTAGTTATCTGAACCTCAGTTAATGATAGTGGTACTAGTCCTGTTCCTTTAGTTATCTGTACCTCAGTTAATGACAGTGGTACTAGTCATGTTCCTTTAGTTATCTGCACCTCTTTTAATGATACTGGCCCCCGTTCTGTAACTTTAGTTATCTGGATTTCAGGGGTACTAGTCCTGTCCCTTTAGTTATCTCTACCTCTGTTAATGATGGTTGTACTAGTCCTGTTCCTTTAGTTATCTGCACCTCAGTTAATGACAGTGGTACTAGTCCTGTTCCTGTAGTTATCTGTACCTCTGTTAATGATAGGGGTACTAGTACTGATCCTTTAGTTATCTGCACCTCATTTAATGATAGTGGTACTAGTGCTGATCTTTTAGTTATCTGTACCTCGGTTAATGACAGTGGTACTAGTCCTGTTCCTTTAGTTATCTGTACCTTGGTTAATGATGGTGGTACTAGTCTTGTTCCTATAGTTATCTGTACCTCGTTAATGATAGTAGTACTAGTCCTGTTCCTTTAATTATCTGTACCTCTTTTAAAGATACTGGCACTAGTCCTGTTGCTTTAGTTATCTGCATTTCAGTGGTACTAGTCTTGTTCCTTTAGTTATCTGTACATCGTTTCATGATAGTGGTAATAGTCCTCTTCCTTTAGTTATCTGGACCTTGGTAATGATAGTGGTATTAGTCCTGTTCCTTTAGTTATCTGTACCTCTGTTAATGATAGTGGTACTAGTACTGATAGTTATCTGCAACTCATTTAAAGATAGTTGTACTAATGCTGTTCCTTTAGTTACTGTACCTCGGTTAATGACAGTGGTACTAGTCATGTTCCTTTGGTTTTCTGTACCTTGGTTAATGATAGTGGTACTAGTCCTGTTCCTTTAGTTATCTGTACCTCAGTTAATGACAGTGGTACTAGTCCTGTTACTTTAGTTATCTGTACCTCTTTTAATGAAACTGGTACTAGTCCTGTTGCTTTTGTTATCTGCATTTCAGTGGTACTAGTCCTTTTCCTTTAGTTATCTGGACCTTGGTAATGATAGTATTAGTCCTGTTCCTTTAGTTATCTGTACACCGGTTAATGATAGGGGTACTAGTCCTGTCCCTTTAGTTATCTGTACCTCGGTTAAGGATGGTGGTACTAGTCCTGTCTCTTTAGTTATCTGTACCTCGGTTAATGACAGTGGTGATAGTCCTGTTCCTTTAGTTATCTGTACCTCGGTTAATGATTGTGGTAATAGTCCTGTTCCTCTAGTCATCTGTACCTCTTTTAATGATACTGGCAGTAGTTTTTTTGCTTTAGTTATCTGCATTTCTGTGGTACTAGTCCTGTCCCTTTAGTTATCTCTACCTCATTTAATGATCATGGTAGAAGTCATGTTCCTTTAGTTATCTGCAGCTCGGTGAATGACAGTGGTACTAGTCCTGTTCCTTTAATTATCTGCACCTCAATTAATGATAGTGGTACTAGTGCTGTTCCTTTAGTTATCTGTACCTCGGTTAATGACAGTGGTACTGGTCCTGTTCCTTTAGTTATCTGTATCTCGGTTAATGGTGGTGGTTGTACTAGTCCTGTTCCTTTAGTTATCTGTACCCCAGTTAATGATAGTAGTACTAGTCCTTTTCCATTAGTTATCTGTACCTCTTTTGATACGTCACTAGTCCTGTTGCTTTAGTTATCTGCATTGCAGTTGTACTTTTCCTGTCCCTTTAGTTATCTGTACCTCAGTTAATGATAGTGGTAGTAGTCCTGTTCCTTTAGTTATCTGTTGCTTGGTTAATGAAAGTGGTACTATTCTTGTTCCTTTAGTTATCTGTACCTTGGTTAATGTTAGGGGTACTAGTCCTGTTCCTTTAGTGTCTGTACCTTGGTTAATGACAGTGATACTAGTCCTGTTCCTTTAGTCATCTGTACCACGGTTAATGACAGTGGTACTAGTCCTGTTCTTTTAGTTATCTGTACCTCGATTAATGATAGGGGTACTAGTCCTGTTCCTTTAGTTATCTGTACCTTAGTTAATGACAGTGGCACTAGTCCTGTTCCTTTAGTCATCTGTACCTCGGTTAATGATTGGGGTACTAGTTCTATTCCTTTAGTGTCTGTACCTTGGTTAATGACAGTGATACTAGTCCTGTTCCTTTAGTTATCTGTACCTCAGTTAATGACAGTGATACTAGTCCTATTCCTTTAGTTTTCTGTACCTCTTAATGATACTGGCTCTAGTTCTGTTGCTTTAGTTATAAGCATCTTGGTTAATGATAGTCATACTAGTCCTGTTCCTTTAGTTATCTATACCTCTTTTAATAACACTAGCACTAGTCCTGTTCTTTTAGTTATCTGTACATCTGGCAATAATAGTGCACTAGTCCTGTCCTTATGTTATCTGTACCTGTGGTAATGATAGTGGTACTAATCCTGCTCCTTTAGTTATCTGGTAATGAAAGTGGTATTAGTCCTGTTCCTTTAGTTATATGTACTTCTTGAGTCTCAACTGCAGTGAACACAACACTCTCAGTGTTTTCACAGAAACTCACTTCCATTCTCCTTCATCCCTTACAGAGCTCTTCATACAGCTGTTGGGATATCTTTGTGTGTGTGTGTGTGTGTGTGTGTGTGTGTGTGTGTGTGTGTGTGTGTGTGTGTGTGTGTGTAATGCCTTAATTAATGCTACTGTCTAGTTAAGTGACTTTTCTCAGAGTCAAACCATGAACCTTAATTATTGGCAAGCAAGTGCCTCAAACCTCCTCGCCAGTTGCCAGATCATATTTAATTTAATTTCTTTTTTTTTTTGTTGTTTGTTTGATTTTGTAAATCACTGAAAAAGATTGTCTGTCAGTGTCAGTCAAAGAGTTTCACAATTGCATTATTCAGGATTTGTGGTGCAACAGGTAGCATGTTATTTTTGGTGCAGAGGGCTTTGGGTTCTCTTCCCATAGGAGGTAGACTGACTGCTAACACTACCCGAGTGTGTCCTCCTTCGGATGAGATATCTAGTACCTATGAACCTTTTATCAATTTGCCAGCCATTCCCTATTGCATACCACTAGGACACCATTTTTTAAAAATGTAACACAGGCAATTTATTCTTCAGGGGCAGCACACACTGAATTTGTAGATGAAGCACTGACGTGGAAAGCTGTTTACAAGAAGGAATCTCTTCCTTAGTTAAAATTCTCTTTAATGTGGAATTATTCAGATGGCTTTTTCTTCTGCAGAGATTCTGCATATTGACTGAAATTAGTGGCTTATAATGACAGCAGTTTGAGTGGTCAGTCTTTTATGGTTGAAATGTTCTGAAATAGGAAGTGTTGCCATTACTACTTCATACATTTTGTTTCATTACTTACTGGAAAAATGTTCAAAGTGACAAAATTAAAACACACTCTAACAAGTGGTGCTGTATTAAACAAGGAATATTTAATAAAATCAGGATGGTGAATCAAAGAGTACATGCATTTATGCATTGTCTTAAAAATATGTGCAGGAACCCGTGGTTTGAAAACCACCCAAGGATACACTTGATTCACTAGTGGCCAGATACATTTTCTATGAATTTGGGTTTCAATAAATATCAGTTTCAAGGGCATAGATATTTACTTTTGAGCATGCTAAGACTGTTTTCATTGTAAGACTGCATTGCTTTGTATAGTAAATGGCTATTGATGTTTTCTCTATACAATTTTGATATAAACGTTTTAAATTAAATCCATATATCTATGAACACCACAGAATTATTTTTTTTTGGGGTGGTGAGCACGAGTTGCGAGTTATAAAGCTGCGTTTGGTGGGTGTTAAAGCTTTCTGAATAATTTTTTGGAGATGTGCCAGTTTGTCAAATGTACATATGAGAGTTTTGCCATCTACTTTATGGTGTTAGGTCGGCTTGTTACATGAATGTTGATGACAATGTTAAGGAGGATGGGACCAAGGATAGAGTCTTGTGGTACACCGTTGGTGACTGGTAGGTATGGAGACAAGGTGAAGTGACATTATACAGACTGATGCATGTTGGAAAAGTAGCTTTTGAACCACAGAAGGGTGGGCTGAGATAGACCTAGTGAGAACATATGAATTATAACTGTGGCAAACTATGTTAAAGGTTTTGAAAAAGTCTGGTAATAAGATGGAAACTTGTTTGCTGTTATGTCTAGCTTTATTGAGAGTATCTGTAAAGGTTAGAAGTGCAGTGTTAGTACTATAGGATGGACAGAAGTAGTGTTTTGTTGGGGACAGGAGTTCTTGCAAAAGATAGTTTAGCAATCGTTTTTGAACATATTTTTTCAAGTATCTTGGAGAGGGGGGATAAGATTGTTGTAGGTCTAAAGTTAATCATGTCATCTGAATTTCTTCTTTTGTGCAGAGGTATAATGTGTGCCTTTTTCTTCCAGAGAGAGGGAATGTGGAATTCCTGGACTGAATGTTTTTGTAAGGATTGATATAAGGCAGGGAATGCTTATGGCTGTTATTTTAAAATACTCACTTGCAAGATTTGGCATACAGTATGACTTTAATATCCGCTCAAAGCATTGTACAGCCCTCTCAGACAACATAGTGTGTTCTTAATATATCTGTTACTTTTGTAAATCACCATTTGTTTATGATGTATATGCAGGTACCAGCAAAAACCTTTGACTTAATCCAGTTTCATACAACAGAATCGAGGAAGATAATTTTATAACTTAATCTAGGAGTACATTTTCAGTAAGGTGCTGTAGCATAATAGAACATTAGGGTCTTGGGAAGATGTATATTGCTTAAGGGGGAGAACAAGATAGTACTGTGTTTCCTAACAAAGCCATAAACTCATTGGACAAGACATTGTACAGCACCAAGGTAAAAAAAAAAGAGATGTCCACACTGGCCAAAAGACTTTAATAACTTAGTTGCTAGGAAATACAAAAAATAATAATAAAAATGGTAGGCGCTTTTGAGGATGTCCCACTTTTTTTTTTTTTTTTTTTTTTGTCAATGGTCTTTAGAAGTGGGACATCTGTGAAAGCGCATACCACTGTCCAGGTTCCTTCATCCTTCCTTTTTATTTACATTATTGTACAGCATCATTCTGAGAACACAGCATCTGTCTGCAGCATGCTTTATAACACCACCACGAGCTCCCCTGGGAAATTCTTATGGAGTAAATATTACCATTGTTTGCCCTTAGCCAGTAAGCGTGTGATTTATTCATGGGGCACTGTGTGATTATGCATTACATACCTCACAGTCCCCATATGGGCCTATTTGACTATACAGCCTATACAAAGGCAGCTGTACACAGTGTGAACAATTGTGTGTTGTCTAGTTTATCAGCATGTGGAGTGAAGCTCAAAGTTCCTCAACTAGACTACGCTCATTAACTGCTTCTAAAGTCATCATCATCATTGTCATCTCATTAGTGCTTCGTTTTTGTGATTGGCTTCAACATAGTGTGCAGATGTTTCCAGATGTGGGCCTGTACTGCAATATAGAGCATGATTTTAGATGTATATGACAGAGGTGGCATTATTATATATCTGTCCTGCCATTATGTGTTGTGTGCTTTGCGCATCCTGGTGAAGGTCACAGTGGTATCGACCTGAGCCAGAAGATAAAACAGACTTCTCCATTGAAAGCAATGGTTTCCACATTATTTTGGTGATTGGCAGCTGTTCCAATGCAGGCTAAAACATATAATCTCTTCAACATGCCCTCTTCACACTGGACATCTTCCTACAGACATCACTAGGGGAGACACCCTGTAATTCACCAAACAAATTCAACTGGTTCCAGTCAATCCAGAAAAGCAGTGGCTCTACACCTGGTTTATCTGTGTTTGAGAATATGCCTAACCTTATTTTGTTATTTATAACCATGATGCCAGCCTTTTTGTCACTATCAAAGGATGTCTTGACACCTATGAAGTACTTCCTCCCTTCGACTGTTGAGAACAAAGCACTCTCTTCTAGGGAAGAACCATAACCTCTGGTTTGGAAGCCAGGCCCTCAAGCCACAGCAATGAGCTACACTAGCAGGCAAGAGGAAAGCACTTTCTGCAAATAACAAAGATGCAACTTTCACATCCCCAAAGTAATATATACATACATGCATATGCATAAGACTTTGTGTCCAATTGTAATCCACTGAAAATATAACAGTGATCCTCAAGAAGAATCTTTAACATAGGACATACAGGGGATGAAGTCTTGTTGTCCTTTCTCCTTAAGATCAATGAATTGTGTTTTGCTGGTTTGGGATGAAAAATCAGTAAGTTGATCACAGTCCAGTTATTACACCAAATTAATACAATTTAGATGATGAAAATGAGTGCACAAACACATGCACATATTTATATCCCAAAGTATCGAACAGTATTACATCTGAAAGTTGAGACACTGGGATGTAGTGTCAATCGAAATGTGCATGCAGTCACTTTATGTTTCCATAGGATGCGGAAGCAGCATCTTGTTGTGAGATCTCGGTATATCATGTATAGGGAATCTGCCCTTACATTACTGTCGTGTGATCAAATAGTTGGTACATATAATAAGCAACTCCCATGTGTGTATGTCTTTGTTTCTGCGCATCACTTTTTAAGTAACTGTTCTGGGCATGAATGGTAATCTGCAATTGTTTGAATTTTCAAAAAGGTGTGTGTGATCACACCAGGTGTGATGTATCAGTACAGGATCATATGTGGTGGCATGTATATGTGTATACGTATGTATATATTGTATATATATATATATATATATATATATATATATATATATATATATATATATATATATGGTTCCCTATCAGAAGCCTGAAACACTATAAGCCTGAAAATCAAAATCCTGAAAACTATAGACTGAAAGTTCAAAATCCTGAAAGCCCAAAATCCTGAAACTCAAAATCCTGAAAACACAAAATGGACATATTGACGTCATTGTGGCTTTGCTATTGTTAGCCCTGTGGTGTTGGGTCATGCGTTGGGTTCAGGTAAGTGTGCAGCTGGTTTTATGTTAGGGTTAGGGGCGGTTTAAGTGAGTTAGGGTTAGGGCGCAGGTTAGGCATGTATGCAATAGTGACAAATATTGGGGTTAGGGGCAGTTTAAGTGAGTTAGGGTTAGGGCGCGGGTCAGGTGAGTGTGCGATAGTAACGGACCTTAGGGTTAGGGTTAGGGTCAGGGTCAGTTGGTAGATATTATTGTCTTTATAGTGACATATTAGCATTATTTGTGTTTTCAGGATTTTGAGTTTCAGGATTTTGGGCTTTCAGGATTTTGAACTTTCAGTCTATAGTTTTCAGGATTTTGATTTTCAGGCTTATAGTGTTTCAAGCTTCTGATAGGGAACCATATATATATATATATATATATATATATATATATATATATATATATATATATATATATATATATATATATATATATCAGTCCAATTAACTTATGGTTGGTCTAATATTTCTAAAAGGTATAGGTCTAGCTTCAGATTTTTGGCTACATATATGTTGCAAACACATTGGAGTTCAAAGTTATCATCAAAAACAGTAGGATATAGTTTCAACAGACAGATTTTTTCCATGTGCAATACCACAGGTCCTACTATTCTTATAAAAAGGGTTAAGAATCTCAGACAAATTGTTTGTCCTACAAACATCACGGTGGGACACTTTCTAGCACTGTTGATGAAAATTCGCAGCCAAGGGCATATTATTTTTGTGGAAGTTGCTCCTTTTTGTACAAGTTTGCCACACTAAACACTTTACCTCTGTTACTGTAAGCAAATTATAGGTTCATAGTTAGGTACTAGGCTATCGGCCCAAGGGCTTACGTAAACCTAGCCAACAAGGTTCCCTGGCTTACGTCACCCAAGAAAGTTATTTTCCTGTGCCCCTGTCGAGCAGAGCCACAGACGTGATCCCCGGGGTGTATTTTCTATTTCCCATCCAGTCATCAAGATTTTTCTTGAAGAGTGCTAATGAGGAACTTTGCTTGCCATAGATGTTTATTTTAAGATCACTCTGCCATGCAAGAATAGTCAGTAAGTGGAGTGACAAATGACATGGAGCACATTAATGGTTACTGGTGCTGCTAGATGGTCGAAATCTGAAAATGTCGACCTTCAGAATATCAGACAAAAAATATTGAATATTCAGAAGGTTGACAAATGTCAGTAGTTTATTTCTTAGATTGTGGTACAGCCAGGTGTGGAATTTGCCCTTTACCTGCTCTAGTGCAATTTTAGAAGTTGATATATATGATTTTTAGGGGATGTGGGGTACAGCACTGCTCCCCCTGCACAAAACAATGTTTCATGCTTTTTGGGTTAGTTTAAATATTCTGAATGCTCAATGCTGTGGATTTGATGTTTTGAATGTCAAATATTTGTGTAGTCAAAATGCTAACATAAACCCAACGGTTTCAACAAATGAACCATACCTTGCCTTTTCTGGTCTGCTCTTCCTGTTTATACTTTCCTTTTTGAGACAGATCTCTTTCACATTTGGAATTGGGAACTCATTTGTCACCTATCATTAAAGCTTGGATGCATCCTTATTTGCTTAATTTTGGAATTATCAACATCAAACATTGCAAGCCCAGGCCAGTACCTTATCCCAAATTGTTTTGGAAACCATTTTTATTTTATTTTTTTTTTTCTATGTGATTATTTATGTTTACTTTTTAAATTTAAAATGTATTTGTACAGCTTTTTTATTTTTATTTTTTCCATTTGTTTATTAGCTTTGAGACTTTTAAAATAAATGTTGGGGAATATTTTAAATGGATGAAGAATCATTATGTAGGTCATAGTATGATTTTTTTTTTATAAATATATACATATATGCATATGCTTACATCTATACATACTCAAAATCACATTTACGCACTCAGGGGTTTGCTGTCACTTGTGCAAATCTGATTCCTACAATATTGGGGCTCCCTCATGAAAAAAAAAAAACTAAATAAATAAATATTTTATGCATTTTAGCTTGGATTCAATATTCTGAGGGTTCAATGTTGAGGGTTTGATGTTTTGAATGCCAAATAATTGTGTGGTCGACATTCTGACAAACACAATGGTTACTAGACGTGAACCATGCCTTGAGTTTTCTGGTCTACTCTTCCTGTTTATAGTTTCCTTGGAGTTTGTAACCATTCATTGACTTTTCTGGTCTGCTCTTCCTATTCATACATTTCTTGGAGTTTGGAGCAGTGACAGATCTATTTTACATATGGAACTGAGAGCTCCTGTGGCACCCATCATTAAAGCTTACATGAATCCTTATGTGCTTAACTTTGAAATCACCCATAACTATAATTGCAAGCTCAGACCAGTGTGCCTTACCCCAAGTGTAAACTGTTTTGGAAAGCATTTTTTGTTTACTTGTATTGTTTATTTTCTTTACTTTTTAAATTTAGATGCTGAGATAGTTTTTTTCTTAATGTTTTTATTTTGTTTTGTAGCTTTGAGACTTTTAAAATAAATTTTTGGGTAACACTTTTAATGGATGAAGAATCATTTTGTAAGTCATAGCATGATTTTTTATATCTATTTATACAGGTCTGTGTTAGAACAATGAAACATCAGTACCTCAAACATGAAAACATGGACACTAAATATACAAAATGTGAAAATCACAAACAATGAGAACATCGAAACACATAATATCGATGGTAAGTAGTGTAAAGTACACCAACATATAACGCAGATGCACAACCCATGTATTTGGCACTACTTACCTTCGATGTTATGCTATTAGATAATATGTGGTTCGACATAATCATTTATGACTTTTACATTTTGTGTATTGTGTCTCGATGTTCTAATGTTCAAGGTATTGATGTTTCATTATTGTAGCACAGACCCATGTATACACATAAGCACACATATATAGACATCGACACACACACACAGGTTTGTAATCACTTATGCAAATCCAGTAAGGTACAATTCATTCAATATCATGACTGACAGTTCAATGCACACAACCTTGATAGTCTATAATAATGAACTACTGGACCCCCCCCCCCCATTCCTGCAAGACCCATGTTAGCACTCCTACTCCTGCAAGACCCATGTTAGCACTTACTTGTGGATCTAGAGTGGTAGGGACATTCAGGATTCCTTATTTTCTGGTGTCTTTTGGCATTGTCAGTTTCAGACTATTCATCTGGATATCGCAGAAATCAACCTTACTGGGTTCACCTAAGTGTTAGAAAACTAGGTTTACCTAGCTAATGTTCAAAATCACCAAGTTATGCACATATATTTCTACATGTATCAACAAATGTATTTCTCTTGTACACAGATATATATATATATATATATATATATATATATATATATATATAAATCAACTACTGACACGTGACTTGTAAGCAACACTCAAGTCACCAAGTATATGTGCAATCACAAAAATATCCAATTTCTTAAAACTTATCAAAATCCATGGCTCCAAAAATACTACATATACATTTCTAATCCACTTGACATTGCTGGAGCTGTATACCAGCATACCTGCCACTACCATATACTGATTCCAAAATTACGGTATCAGAGGGTAAGGAGAAATTAAGTACTGCAAACTAAATCTTAAAGTCAGCGACAGAAATCATAAATCATTAACTGTGCATTAGTGTGCTAATAATTAATATGCATCTATATTATATAATCAAACTTTTAAAAGTTTGAACGTCATATGGTCACACCATATGATCAAGCTATCAAAAGTTCAAAAATGTAATAAAAAAAATAAACCAAAGAAAAAACCTATCGGAATGGTTTAAGCAGGGGGCACACCCCAAATGGAAGGTCGTGCCCCCCACACCCCCCACTCTTTAAATATACCAACTCCGAGATCACACTACAATGCAGAAAAGGGAAATCTCCCTATTCTGCATTGAAACAATCAAACTTTTAAAATTTCGATCATATGGTATCGACCATATGACGTTTGAACTTTTAAGAGTTCGACAATGTGATATAGACACATTAATATCTCACAGTAAGGTAGGCACTCTCTGAGTTGTTGTGTCTTTTGGCTTTTCCTGGTTAGGGGTCGCCACAGCGGAACTCCGGTCTGCTAATGATTGGCAGTAGATTTTTACGTACTGGCTTGCTGGGCCTAACGCACAACCTTCAACGAAGGAACGCCCTTTCATGCATGTCGCCACACAGAAGACAGTCTAACTGAGAATCGATCGGGCAATGTCTAACTGTGAGGCGACAACGCTACCGCAGCACCACCACCGCAGTTGCAGGCACTCTCTGAGTATACATGTAAATAGAGTGTGAATGTGAGTATGCGTGTGTGTATGTGTGATATATATATATATATATATATATAAAATGTATAACTTATGGGCAAATGCTTTAAGAGGTGTTTAACACTTCTGATCATATCCCTAAGAATGTTCTAACAACTGGTTTCATGAGGAAAAGATCAGTTTTTACCAATTTGACTGAATTTTATGAAATGGTTGGTACAGCCTTAGCTAATGGTCTTTGTGTATGGGGGTCACATAATCAAATCTATCAATGACTTTTGATAATATCCTTCATGGAACATTAATTAATTCCCTGGGAGAGCATAAGATAAATCCTTATATTAGTGAATGGGTTAGATGCTGGCTTAGACATTCAATGTGTTAATCTTCAGGGGCACTTTTCAAAATGGTTAGAAATTGCTACTGGTGTTCTACAAGGCCTTGTTTTAGGCCCTATACTGTTCAACTCTGAATTTTCATGTTTGCTATTAATAACACTATTTGGCTGCGTAAATATAGTGATGACATTGAAACTGGAAGATATTTAACATCCTTATCAGATTATATAGCTTTCGATTCATATGTGTCCAGATTATTTGAATGGTTAAAAAATAATTAGTTTTAATATCAGTTCATCTAAGAGTAGTGCTATGTATTCTGTTCATTTCAGACTTAACAACAGAAAGTGACTGGATACAGAAATCTTGGTGTACTTAACATTAAAAAAAAAATGCATGTGCTCTTAAGGCAAGGGATGTGTGAGTGTTATGGGCATCTTTTTGTGAAAGTTGTTCAACTAGATCTGTTGTAGTCCTGTTAAAATGATTTTCAGTGTGTATTACACCCATAATTGAATACAACTCATTATTTTGTACATGTTCAAGAGGTTACCTCTCTATAATGGAAATTGTTCAACGAAAATTAACTAATAGAATTATGGAGTGCAGGACAATCACATATCAGGCATATTTAGCTAAGCTTAACTTATTAGTTTCCGCTACTTGTGCAACAGATTGTGCCTAGCATGCCATGCACATCATGAAAAAAAAGCATGGCTTTTGTCAAATGTTGAGCTGTTGCAATTAGGGCGAACTTCTTGTCAGAAAATTAGACATTTCAAATAGCAAAATGCAAAACCACTATTAGATCAAGGTTTATCACCCATAGTGTTGTGAGATCTTGGAACAGAATGCCATTACAAGTCCATCCACAACAAACTCCTTTTTACCATTTTTACACATGATGTCATGGTGTCACTTTAACAGTGCCAATCATCTACAGCCAATGCTCACACTGCTGGGTGGCTAGCCATGTCGTGGTTGTTCTTTCACAGCATGCAAGGACATGCACACTCACACTTATGGCAAGTTTAAAGTGTCCAACCCACCTACAGCATGTCTTCGGAATGTGGGAAGAAGCCAGAAAACCTGGAGAAAACCCACACGAAGACAGGAAGGACATGAAGACTCCACAGAGAAGGCACTTCTGCTGAGAACCAAACTGGTGAACCACTTATTGTAAGGTACCTTTATACCCTCAAGTCAACTACGATATTCAATTTGTATATAACACATGTACAGATTGCAGTTTGCCATTCACTCTGTGTATAATGTTGTGTATTTATTATGTTTACACCAGGTTGAGAATGAAATAGGTAGAATGGGATCAATGATCTATCTGGGTCAATAAATTCAAAATAAATAAGTGAATAAATAAATAAATAAACAAACAAATAAATAAATAAATAAATAAGATCTCTTTACATACTTGGTTTGGTTTGAACTTTTACTCCATGGAGCCTGTGCTATGATGGTCTTTGAGCTTTATGCAGCTCATCAGAAATTACTGGAAAAAAAAATATATATATGTAGATATATATATATATATATATATATATATATATATATATATATATATATATATATATATATATATGGTTCTACTTCTGTAGACCAAATTTACGGTTCACCAGAACTGAAAAGAATGAGTCCACACTGCCGAGTCAACATTTCCATAAAACTACAAACTGGCAAACCTCGGAACACCGAACAAAGCAGTATGCTACCAGTTCCAGATATTACATTTTCCATGATGAAGTGCGATTTTGGAACATCAAGAATGGTAAGTGCTTAAGTGTATATGTTACAATCACATTCACTTAGTTTATTCAGTGTTTTGTGTTTCGGTAATGTGGCTTTTCGGATAAGTGATTTTTCAACAGTTTGGTCTCGGCTAATTCAGGTTCGAACTGTAAATTCAATCTACAGAAGTAGACCCATCTATATTTATATTATATATTTATATATGTATATATGCACATACACACAAAATGTATATCCATATATATAGTCACAACGAAATAACTCCAACTTGTATAACAACCAGGTAAATGACCAGTGAAAAACAGCTCTACTTTCCAAGCATACACTTTTATTTGTTAAAGAACAAAATTCTCTTACTTTCCAAGCATACACTTTTATTTGTTTAAGAACAAAATTCTCTAGCGCCTCGGCCTTAGCCTTTACAGAGTAAAACTTTCATTACTAAAAATCCCTCCTTTTATATACAATTCTAACACATCTTAATTAATCAATGTATATGCTAATCATTAAAACACATTCCAATATATTCTTAAAGTCAAAGTTAAAAATTCATAAAAAGCTCTGCCAATTACATTCCTTATTTAATCCATAGGGTAACAATGTATTATATTTCATTATAAGAATGGACTCCTTTCATCTCAATATGTGTTTTAATAATTCATCATTTTCATATTGTAATGTTACTTGTTCCAATTTTTTTTTTTCATAGTACTTGTATTACCTTTATGTTCCTTATTAAAATGTTCCGCTACTGGACTTATAATTTTATTATTTCTAACATCTCTAACATGCTCTTTTATTTTATCAGCCAGTGACCTTTTTGTCTCTCCTATATAATGTCTATTACACGAGCAAACTATAACATAAATCACACCTTTACTTAAACAAGAATATGTTCCCACTGTTTCAAACTTTTTTTTACCTATTTTATCTACTTTTGTTATAATGTGTTGACATATGGAACATTTTCCACAAGGAAAAGTCCCTTTTGTTTCCACATTTTTCAACATCTTTTCTAATGGTCTTATATATTTTCCATGCACCAGAAAATCCTTAAGATTTCTTCCTCTTTTATAAGAAATTCTTAATTCTACTTGTGACAATGACTGAACATTCCTTCTTATTTGTTTCCAATACTTTCTTATCACCCCTATCATTCTATGTGAAAATGAAGTATACTTAGTGGCAAAGAACATAATCTTCTTTTCCAATGTTTCCCCTCTTGCTCTTAATTCCCTTCCATTTTGTTCACCTCTTTTAACTAACATCTTATTCTGCTTTTTACCAAATATTTTCTGCAGACTTCCATTTATATTTTCCATCTTATAGCCTCTTGTTACTAACACCGAGGCTACTTCCTGTGCTTCTTTATACGCTTCCATAATATTACTGCTCAGTCTCTTAATCCTGAGCATTTCCCCTGATGGAATGGATTCTACCGTGTGATTTGGATGGCAGCTAGTGGCATACACCATCAGATTCATTTGATCAAATTTTCTTTATACATTAGTATGAATTCCCTTATTATTTTCACCTCTCAATGTTATATCCAAATAATTTATCTGCTGACCTTTTTGAACACCATCAAATTTAATCCCATATTTATTGGCATTTAAATACTCTATAAAACTACTAGATTCATTTTCTCCCCCTCTACAAATAAAAACCAAATCATCTATGAATCGAAAATACTTGCTCACATATTTTCTAAAAAATTAATTCCTGTAAATATGAATATATTCTACCAGCTCCATAAACAAATTGGCATATACCGGGGCAAACGCAGCCCCCATTGCTGTACCTACTATTTGCCTATATAAGTTCCCATCAAATTCAAACATATTATTTTTAAGGCAAAAATGTGTCATTTCCTTAATATATTGTGTTCTGGGACCATCCCCTAAAAAATATTGTATAGCATCAAGACCATAAGCATGTAATATATTAGTGTACAAACTCACCACATCTACTGTTATGAAATACATGTCTTCAGCCCATATCACATCTTTGATTTTACTCAAAAAATCAAATGAATCCTTTATGTAAGACGGCAACTTAATAATTTCTTTTACTAAAATTTCATGTAACAAACAACTTAAATTGTATGTAAAATAACCATTAGCAGATACTACAGGATGTCCTGGTGGTCTAAAAGAATCTTTATGAATTTTAGGAACACAAAAGAATTTTACTACTATATTTTTTTTAACATTGAGCTTATGTGTTATATCATGCGATGTAAAATAATGTAATCTAACATCTTTCTTCAACAACATTTGAAATTCAACTTGTGCTTGTACTAAATCAGATTCATCTATCCTACTGTATACCACTGGATCATTCAAATGTTGCATACACATTCTGTAATAATCTTTCAAATTCATTACTACTAATTTACCGCCTTTATCTGATGGCTTAAAAACTATTTCATCGTTCTTGCTCATGTGTTGCAATTTAATCCACTCATTTCTCATTAAATTATATTCTTTTTTTAAACCATCAAATTCTTCAAATTCTTTTTCTATTATTAAATTCACAGCATTATTAAAACTTTGAATAAATGAATTCATATTAGGTGGCATAAACATGCTTTTAGATTTAATATTGCTTGTATAACAAGCTGTAAGCATTTATCTCAGAATCCGATTCACAGGAATAATAGCAGTCACTATTACTGTTACTATATCCATATATAGTTTACATACAGTTGTCATAAATTTATCATGCCAATCAGGAAAAAAGCCAAGTAAAAAGGTAACCGGAATCACAAAGAACAGTAAAAACGGTTTATTCACAAGTAAAAGGAATTACTCTGATAATACACTTCCACAGTCAAAGCTGCGTCCTCAGGCTTGTAAAACAGATATCGATACAGAGCCACATCTACATTTAAATACACGATTAATAAGTCCATTTAAAATAACAATTAACTCTTAAAGACGTGTGACACCTAAAAATATGTTAAAAACTAATAATGTAATGACATCAACTTAAAATTTAAAAACATATTTAATACTGTTATGTAAATACTTTAATTCTGGTTTCAGAGTAAAAACATCATTTAAACCTGGTGGGTGAAGTGACCTAAAATGTAAAATCTATTTCTTTTCATGTCATTCTGTCAAATTTAGAATGTCACCACCTCTAAGATATACTGGAATGTACTCTAAAATTAAAAATGTGAACCTATGAGCACTGTCTGTGTCCTGTTTGTGTTTATACAGTGAATTTGTCCCGTTTGCGTTTATACAGTGAATTTGACTCTATATCTTCTTATGTCCTAGAATGGTTACTTATGCAGTCCTTCAGTCTTTAATTGGTTTTACTTATGTAATATGAAGGATATTTATTACATCTTGCCATATATACTATATTTTTGGTGTTACAATTACCAAATGCATGTACTTGAAATAATGTATTATTAATTGGATGATAAAAAGTTGTTTCTGTATATATATATATATATATATATATATATATATATATATATATATATATATAATCACAAAATTTACAACATCCACATTTAAAAGTTCCCTTTTATTTGTACTTTTGTTCTTTACTTTTAGTCTGTTCCTTATAGCATAACCTATTTTTTTTGAGTGCAGTGCACTTTTTGTAAGAAAACTTTGGATTCTGAAATGCTATTTCTTTGAATTCTGGAACCTGTTTGTAACAATGACCAATATTTAAGCAATAACTGATGATGTGGAATGGTATATTGATGATTTACCCATGGTTGCCTTTGTTTAATCACTCAGGCTTTGCCCTCATGATTAAACCACACCAACCGTGGGTAAATCTTCAATATACCACAACCACGGAGTCGGTTATTGCTATTATACAATGGCATTATTCAAGAAAAAAAAATACTTACTTTTCTTACATAATGTCTTTGTATAATGGTAGATTACTGTTTTTCCCCCAGTTATAGTATACTGCTTCTGCATTTTGATGTACTGCGCATGCGTATGGGACTTGCGTTCCCACGCATACCCAGTACATCAAGGCTTTGAAATGGAAGCAACGGAGAAAAAAAGTAATCTTTTCTCCCTTCTCTCTCTTTTTTTTATTGTAAAAAAAAAAAAAAAAAAGGTTTTGGGGCAGTTTATACAAACGGAAAAAAAGTCTGGGTGACCGGACCTTTTTCCGTTGGTATATTGTGGGATTTACAATGGGCACGCTGGTTGGGCTGGCCAATCAGCGTGCATGTTTTGAAATATTAATAGGGAGACATTGTATAATTTGTAATAATTTGCTTAATGTTGTTTGTATGTTGGTCAAAAGTTAATACAAATCTGCATCCTAGATGTTTCTTGGAGTTATAATTATGCCTCTTAATGTGATTCTAAAAAACAGGGGGGGGGGTGCAGGGTGTTTCGATCTCTTATGACTTCATTTTTAATATAGTGACCTCTATCTGCATGATATCCCCTGTTCCTAAAATCATTGGCCATATCTTCTAACTGTAGTAATAAGTCATTTTCTGATGTATTGAGTCTGCTTACTCTGGACATTTGATTTCTAACTATATTGTCAAATGTGAATGCAGGGTGCATGCTGTCACATGTTAGGTAAGTACCTTTCTTGACTTCTGTTTTATATAGGGTGGTTTGTAAGTTCACCTTAACATCCTGTTTTAGAGTAATATCTAAAAAATCTATAGATCTATATTGTATGTTCTTCTTAAATCTCAAAAAAGTTGTTGAGTTAAGATGTGTGATAAAATCATTTAGGTCACATAATGCCATCCCACAAGAAAAAAAGGTCAACAAACTACTTACAGAAAAAAACATTTCATTAGTAAATATTGGCTGAAGATGACAAAATTGTATGTCATTCCCAGGAGTTCATAACCAAATTTGCATACAGGTTTGCCACTGGGTGCCCATGGCAATACCTCAAACTTGTTTATAATAATTTTCCTGGAACAAAAAGACATTATTGTCTAGAACTACTTTTAATAAGTCACATATAAGCCTTGTGTCAATGTCTTCACAACCAAAATGTTCTAATATGTACTTATTTAGCATATGAATACCAATATCATTTGAAATTGCATGTAAAAAGAGAATCTACATATAATGTAACCATGTAATAAGTGAATACGCTAGGACTCCTGGTATATTCATATAATGCAGTTAAAAACGGGAGTTATCTTTGATAATTGTGGTGGATGTGGCTAACACTAAGTTCATTTTCAAGATAAGTAGATATGGGTTCTGCAACCCACCCCCCGTGCTGATACTACTGGTCTAAAGGGTGGGTTTGCTAGAGACTTGTGTATTTTAGGAATGCCATATAGACCTGGTATGGATACAGAGTCACTGAAAATATTCAAAGAGATCTTTGGTAATGAGTCCTTCCTCATAGGATGTTCTAATACATGCTGTTACACCATCTCAAATTTGCCATAATCTTATTTTTATCAATCTATTCATAGTCAGCACTACTGAGCATTTGAGTCACACTATCTACATACAGTGTTTTGTTCAGTAAAACAATACCTCCTCCTTTATCGGCTGGTTTCACTTCTATATTTTCATTCTCATATAGTGTCTGTATTGCTTTGTATTCATTTATTTGTAAATTATAAAAACTTTTCTTAGTTTTGCTATTAAAATATAAAGCGAGTTCATTTTCTACTAATTTTTCAAACATGGAAACAATAAAAATGCTACATCTAGAGATTCTTATAGCTGATTCAGCATCACCATCATTCCTGTGTGAAAAAAATATTTTTAAATTAAGCTTTCGTATGAATAACAAACTTCGAGAGTATCTGCAAAATGTCTATGCTTACTGCTAGCACAAAACTTAAGCCTTTGTCAAGAACCGCTCTTTTGTGTTCATTAAGTTGATAATCTGATAAGTTAAAAACAATGTCTGTACCAAAAATACATTCTTTTTCTGTTAATTCATGACTGGAGATTTGCTCTTCTTGTGTCCTCTTTGGCTGTGATGGTGTTTTCTTTTTGGTGTTAGGGGAAATAATGTTTCTACAGGGAATTAAAAATCCTGCATATCCAGTGTGCCAAGTGCTGAAACCTATGTGCATCTGCAACTGTCGGGAGGGTGCATTCTGCAGTAGCCATTTCATTTGTGTCTACAGATGCTCTCATAGTTTATTCAGACAGCTTCATAGCCACTTCCTGGATACTGACGTCACTTGCTTCAGAGGGTGTAGCATCTTGATTCTGATTTGTTAAATTCTGCTGAGGGCCTCTTTGATTTGCGTTTTGATGTGACTGATGATGTTTTAAAAGTGGATTAATATTGGTCTGTCTTGGTCAAGTAAACACTTCACCTTTTTTGAAATCATCAACATCCTGTTTTCATTTTTTCTTTTTATTATTAATAAATTGCAATTCTAGTTGACCAATCATGTCTAGTGTTGCAGGTAGTAAATTTAAATGTGCATTGTTTTCTACTGATAACAATTCACCAAATAGTGCAATGATTTCAGCTTTAATATGATTTTATATAGGTTCAAAGAACTCATTCATTAGTTGCATGCAACAAAATGAAAGATCAAGATTTAAGAGTTGCCATTTTTTTAAGACTTCCAGATAAAGGTCCCTATATGTAGGCATCTTGAGTAATCATAAGCCTTTTGGAACAATCTTGGCTTTCAAGTAGGCATTAAAAGTTAAATGCTGCCATTGAAGTTTTTTAAAGGTATACATATTTCTTTCAAAAGTAGATAATTTTACTTTGTACAGTTGAATAGAGATTCTAAAGCTGGTTGTGTAATATTCATTTCAGTAGTGTCAAAAAGATTTTTGAACAGCGGGTTATCTTTGACATCCAGTAACTCAAGGACATGCTAAATGAGTTTCCCAACAATGTTGCTGGTAGAGGGTAAAATAAATCCTTGCCTCATGTTTTAATTAGGACAACCACAATGAACACAAGTAAAGAAAAAGCAGTCCTAATCCAATAAATCCTGAATGTGTCCAAGATATATAAACAATCCAAGTTAAAAGGTAACCAGAACCACAAGGAACAGTAAAAATTGCAAATAAACAGTTTTTACTGTTTCTTGTGGTTCCGGTTAACTTTCTACTTGGATTTTTTTATATATTGGGCACTTTCTGGATTTATTGGATTAAGACTGCTTTTTCTTTACTTGTGTTCATTGTGGTGAAGAACAAGACAGCACTAGGTATGTATTCACAGTGGCATCAGAGTTCAAAATCACAGGAAATATTTAAAACAACATTGCAAGACAGGCCAAATAAATATAGAAAACATCTAAACTAATCTTTATTATATTCCTAACTGAATCTATGTGAAATTTCTGTACCCTTGTTAACTTACAATAAGGCAAGTGCAGAGTCTCTCTCTCCCTCTCACACACACACACACACACACACACACACACACACACACACACACACACACACACAGTTCTTAAATTAGTATCTCAAATATTGCTGCTGGGATACTTGCAGAATGACATCACTTTTTGTCACCTGACTTCAGTTTCCAGGCTCACAAGCAACCCACATTGATGCAGCACCTAGCATCTCCCTGTAAAAATATATAGCATTCAGATGTTTGCAGCTGCTAGAAGACATAAAACAATAAAACAGTTACGATACAATGCATAAGGCTGCCTAGTTCTAGACATCCTGTCTCCTTGCTGCATTGAAACTAACTTTTACAGCACAATTATAAAACAATTTAATTTCAATTATTTTCTTGAAGTTTTGCAAGTTAACCCTCTATGTTCTAGTTCCCACTGTTAACACATATACATTGACACAGGTACAATAGTTTATATACATTTTTGTTCTTTCCCAGTAGGGTACACTGTGGACACATCCTTAAGCTCAATACTTTACACACACACACACCTATGTACCAGCAGCTTGATATACAGACAGCATACCGTTCAAATATAGTGATAAGCAATTGCATCCTGCTGATAGTCATAAATGATATACAACTATTTAAAAAGTTCTAGATACCTATGCTAGCAGTATCTCCTTCTGTCACACTTCTATATAAATCATATTAATATTCAAAAATCACATATAATTATTTTACAAAATTCCACATAGCTAAGCTAGCATTATTTGCTTTTGTGACTCACATGAAAATAAAAATACATATATATATAAAAATACATATATATAATATATATATATATATATATATATATATATATATATATATATATATATATAGGTTCATTACATAATCTCACTTGTATGTAGTGTAGGTTTGTGTTTTGGGGGATGGCATGTGCATGTGTGTGGTGTATGTTAAGTGCAGTGTTCGGGATTTTGAAATTCTCACTTCTGGTCTTTCAGTATGTAGGGGTTTCAGCTATAGGGTCTCGAGATTTTGAAATTCGATATTTCAAAATTTCAAGATTATATAGTGAACATATATATATATATATATATATATATATATATATCTATATATATATGTATGTGTGTGTGTGTGTGTGTGTGTGTGTGCGCGCATACACGCACACAAACATATATGTATATGCATGCTGGTGCATAAATGTATGAAGGAAATCAAAGCAATAAATGCCAAGGTATCAAGATATTAATAACAACAAAAAGTCGAAAGACACCCAAAACTCTAAATATTCTAACACAAAGATAATGCAACAGTGAAAAGAAGAAATAGCAAGTAATACTGCAGTATTCTGCAATCCACTACAGTGAACATACAGTGAAACAAAGCACATAAACACAAAAGCAATGTTTTTGTAAGGGGGCTTATCCTGTTCATCTCCACATGTGTATCAGCCCCTTCCATATCTTGACATCTCTTAATATCCCAACTCCAGCATTAGTTTTGCAATGCCGAAAAAGTAAAAAAAAAAAAAAATGATGCAGATGGTGATTCATTAAAGAGTCATACAGCACATGATAAAAAGGCTCTGTTGTCATGATGTCGTCATGATGTCCAGTTTGCAATTGAGAGACATAGAGACATATTAGCTGCTACAAGATAAGACCTCATTATTGGGTAATTTGAATGTCTCTGAATCACATTCATTGCTATAACATGCTGAACATTGATGATCTACATGTTGTTCTAGTAAACTGCTGCTCATGTAGGTGATAGCTATCTCTCCACTCACTCTTCCACATACACAAGTACACAAAACAAGAACACACAGGCACCATAGTCCTCGTAGATGACCCTAACCTTACCTGTCCACCTTCCTTTGGTTCTCCCACACCCATAATAGTTGAAGTTCCTTTACAACAAATATCTCCTATGCCCTGGTGGCTAGTGTGTCCCCTATCGTCGCTGATTCCCATACTCCCATTAGTGTCCTTATGGTACTTTCATTTACAAGTAATCTATGGTGTCTTATGATCACCCCCTCAATCCTCATTATGCAGTTGGTGCCAATAAGGCACTTTAATCTTTTATTTACCCCTGGTGTCTGGTGGCTCTTTCTCTCCCTGATCCATACCACAGTCACAGCAGGCAGTTGAACGCAGTCTTTTGGCCATGTTCAGTAATGCAATGTAGTGGGGATGGCTATGCTGCTATACATAGCTATGTGATTTCTTGAATTGTTTGGCCATGTATATACCTTCCTGGAGGCAAGTCTGGGGAGATCAAATATAGCTAATTAGCAAATACTTCATTAGTATTCAGCATGGCTACCGGGCATCCCTATGTGGTACTCAATGTCTTCATGTTACAGCACCTTGAAGCACCTTGTTAGAGAGGTGACTGAATTGGGAAAGGGTACAGCAATATGTACATGGAGGTGTACATGTCATGGTATCTTCTGCAACATGTACATGGAGGTGTACTCGTCATGGTACCTTCTGCAACATGTACTTGGAGGTGTACTCGTCATGGTACCTTCTGCAACATGTACATGGAGGTGTACTCGTCATGGTACCCTCTTGAATCCCAGTCATGATCTTACAATTTGCCATGCAGTAATTCTGCACTTGGTATTAGAAAACGCAAGTAGGACTTTTTACATTAAAAAAAATGTGCAGGCCTGATATATGTCAGATTTTTAGGATGCGTATTAATTGTTCATTTACTAAGTATGTCAGAATCTGGTGAAGTCCTAAACTATTAACTGGACAGATGTACTAAATCGTATATTAACAGAAATGACAATTGCTAGCTTAGCATTTTTATTTGGTTATTTTTAGGTTATCATGTATAAATATTAGAAAAGTTAGTAAAATAGCAGGGTTGACAGAAAAAAAGTATATCTCAAAGTTATCTCATTATATAACAAAGAAATCTGAAATTACAAATTAAATCAGAATAAGGGGTAAGAATTTCTATAAAATGGATTAGCATTTGTAAATCACTGCCTTGGTATTTCTTTTTCTATATTTCTTGTCTTGACCTTGAAAATGCTCATTTTAAAAATTGTACTTTAGAAATGAGTCAGGCTGCTTAGAAAATATTATTAAAAATGAGATATTTAAATTAATAAATACATATGCAAATAAATTACAAATAAAGAAATGCATTTAATTCCTGTTTTCAAAATGTGTGTGTTACCTTTATGAAGTTGTATAAGACATTTACTAACATACTAAGTTAAAGAGCAGTACAACTACAGGATTACATTCTGAAGTGGTACATCATTTAAATACTTCAGTCCTCACTGCATGCTCTTGTTTTAGACCTTCCAGTGAGACTCATAGCTGAATATTTGAATTCCTTCTTCTAAAGATCAATCTATTCCTGAGGTATAAAAGCACATTTCAGTCAAGGTTTAGTAAATGACAAATAAATTTTATTTTGAATCTGAGAAATGACAGCTGTCACATTTCATGAGGTGATGTAGAATTCTAAATGTTAAAATTTCAGGATACAGATGTCAAATCCTTTCAGAATCTCATCACATATTTACTTGTTCAATTTCAGTGTACTTTTAAGGTGATGCTTTATGAATGTTTTTAGAAGAAAAAATATAGAATTTTATAATGTGTTCCCACCCATGATGAAAGATCCTGCATCTTTCTAGTTCCAACTTGAAAGGGGATTTCTTACAACAACTGGAAAATGTAATTCTTAATAAGCCTGCTTAACAGTACAGAGAAATTTGAAACATTCAGGATTGCAACATACTCTAATTATATGTTTAGGAGATGCATATCCAGAAAGGAGCAAGTCATACATTTAATCCTCCATCATTTTGAAATATATACATCAAATTATGCACCTGATTTTTATATGCTTCTTGGTTTTAAGACATGAAGAGTTAATTCCAGATCTATAAATATAATAGTTCTGAAATCATGGTAGGTAAATAAAGGCTAAAGACAACAGTTAGTTTCATGAAGCCATGACAAAAGCAAAGTTCTTAAAATATTTTCTCACACACACTGCTTTATGTACCAGAGTTTGTTCAATTCCACCCGCCCCCGAGTCACCCTGATTAATGCATAGTGGAAATGCTGGCTACTTCAGGAAATAGTTACTTTGAATGCTTTGTCCACCATGTGCTTGGTCAGTTAGAGAAAAAAATGAATACTAAATAAAGCCCTCCTCAAACTGTTAAATGTTAACTTGTCCTATTATATAGACCAGTGCAAATATGCTTACATTAAAAATTGCTTTATTATATAGAGTCTGAAAGTTAAAACATTGTACAAGTGATACCGTTGTCTTACCATATTTTTTAATAAATGGCACTGGAAAAATCAAGCCAAGAACAGTACTGATACAGAAGTGCAACACTTAAAACATTGCATTTTGAACTCCCAATATAACAACTCTAAAGTGTGAAATCAGTACTAATACTTATGATTTCTGCCCCTGCTTTAGACAAAAGGATGTAATATTGCCCAGTTGTTTATACCTTTGCTTACATGTTTTAATTCAAATGTTACACAGGCTTGGAAAACGTTTTACACATTTCTAAATACATTTGTACATACTTTAAAATCAATTTCATTTTGTATCATAAGCTTCCATGTACTGTGACATTGCTTTGCTATTATTGCTGTACTCGCTGATGTCATTACATATCTCTTGCCTGCAGACTTGTATGAGCCAAACTCTGTCATTCATATTAGAGGTCTTGCAGTGTGCATTCCAACATATCCATTCAAGAGCACTTCCCAGAAAGTGGTGCTGTGCTATGTTATATTACACAGCAATGAAAAATATGTCTTAGGTGGCCGATAACCAATGTCTGTGAATAACTATAGTTGTTACAATGTGTGAATTGACATTAAGGAAAGGTCTGCGTTATATATGGAATAGAGTCTGGCATGCTGTATAATAACTGAAAAAAATAAATATGATGTTTGGCAACAAACTAAGTTGTCCAGGGACATCTTCAAGAGGGCTTAGATTGATAGTAGTGGGAGTTAGGTGGGCTGGGGAGATGAAAGGGTTAACTGGAGGGAGGAATGATTGGGAGGAAATGAGGTAAGGGTGGGGAGGAGCTTAAGGGGTTTAGACAAGTGTAGCTGGGCAAGTAATCACATTTTGGCATGAACTTGCTACTGCAAGTATGACGTACATGACAACCAGTGGGTACGGTGCAGCAAGTACGCCTTGGTGTTTGATGGAAGTGGGGTAATGTTTGGTAAGTAGCCGTGATTAGTGTGAAGTGTTTGGGGATGGCATGGGTGTGGAGTTATTTGTTATAATCTTGGTGTAGGTAGTTTGGGCATGCAATACAAATTAGTGGATATATGATGAATGGGGAGCATCACTTTGGTGGACTTGGGTTTTCAGTGTTGTGTGGTAGGTGGGGGAAGGAGTAGTGGTGTATTCTCAAGACAGGGCTTAGGTAGTGAGATCATTGGTGGTGGGGTGGTTATATGCTGGGCTTTAGTGTCGACAGTGGTGGTGAGGTGCTTGGTTTTCTTTCTCTATCCCTCGCACTTCCCATTGTTCCTCCCCTTAATCTGGTAGTTTTAGTCAGCATGGGGTGGACAGTAAGAGAATGGGAAGCGCGACTGACCATGTGGCGACACTGTTGAGGTGAAGCATGGTCTTTACCTCTGAGGTGTTTAGTAGGCTTGACAGACTGACTGCAGTGGGCAAGAGCAGAGAGCAACTGTCTTTCCTAGGTGGTATGTTTGCATTTGGGGTCGCTGGTTACTTCTGCAGGTGGGCTTTACTAAGCTCAGTCTTGTGCAACCCCCACATTTTCATCCAAATACAGGGTTAACGGAGGTCCGGTAAGCTCACCATTAGAGAAGCCAAAGATATTTTCAGTATAATTGCCCATCATCTGATTACATGACAAAATACCACTGAATCAAGAGCTGTAATTGTTTTTTTTTTTTGGGGGGGGCTCTGAAGGAATTAGTGTAATGGATGTGCTGCCCATGTATGATGTAGCACTAACAGTCAGTGGAGCGGAGTGGTACCTCGTATTTGTACAGCTTCTGTAGAATGGGAGGAAGTTTCAAAGGATTGCTTGTTATGGAGCAAACCATTTGGGATTTTTGAACATTGGGGGTAGGGTGAGGGATTACTGTCATAGTTGGTCCGTACTTATATCATTTTGGCTTCTGGTAAATCCTTGCAGAATGAAGTCACTGACAATGATAGTCCTTCATTTCAGGAAGTACATGACATAGGATCATAGAAAGTTACTAGGCTATTGGCCCTGAGCCTCTTATAAGCCTAGTCAAGAGTGGAGCCCATGTTTAGACAAGTCAGCACTCAAAGCCCCTATCCAGCAGGGACACAAGTGGAATCCCAGGTGATTTTCCCTTCCCCCACTGATTAGCAGAGTTTACTTTGGAAAGGAGTACAAAGAGTTGCCTCTCTTGGGGTTGGGAGGCTGTAGGCCAGTGTAGCGGCAGTGCAGTGAGTGAGCAGGATAGGCCCCGGTCAGCTCTGGCCTTCATTCAGATGTTCTGGCTGTGTGTGTGCTAAGATTTTACAGTTTTTCTTTCTTTTGCAGGTGGGGTACTGCGGACAGGGCATCAGTCTGTGACCTGAAGGAGGTGGGGTCAAATGGAGATGGAAGCTGTCGCAGTGTGGATAGTCAGTTGGTTAGAGCGGTTCTCTGCAGGAAGAGGTTTTGGAGGATGATGCATTCTGATGTGTTGGTGTGCTGCGCTGGAGTGTTCCTGTTGCAGAAGTGGGCACTATGAGGTCATAGTTAATCTTACTCTGTGCTCATAATGGCATGTCATTGTTGGTTCAGATAGGAGGCAGTGGGTGCATGGGAGGAGGCGGTCTGTTGGGGCAGGGTGAAGCTGGGTGGGAATTGTTTCTGGGGAGTAGTACGGGGTATCACAGGTGGGGTACAGTCAATTTCAGGGTAGGTATAACTTCTAGAGGCAGGTGTATTTTTATGTGCTAGGGTAGGTATACAGGTATGTTGGAGGAACTGGGGGCTTTATGGTTAAGCAGAAATGGGAAGTCTTAAACAGGGCATGGTTTAGGCTTGCTGTTGGGGGTTTAGGGTACCTTTTTTGTTAAAAAGACTAGATGCATTTGGACTATGGAGTTTGGGGATATGAATATTTACTAGACTTGAGAAGTTTGTTTTGTTGGGGGGGGGGGGTGGAGAATGTGTTCTAGGAAGACTGCCGGTCAAGACTGCATGTGTGGTCCAGCATCAATAGCCATTGGGAGAGGTTTATGGCATCTTTTCATTGCTCATACAAACACTAACATAGATACATTGTAGAGTCACCGGGTTCTTGTTAGGGGAATAATTCCTGTCATTGTTTGCAAGTTAAAGGTGAAAACGGGGGCAGAATGGGGTAGACATACTAATGGCATACCATCACATATTAACAGCTTTAATTGGGAAACTTAAGCAGGTTAATAAAAAAAAATGTGGGGGGGGGTAGAAGGGGAGGCCTAAGTCATAATTACATTGAAGAACGTTGTTTTTAAGGAGTATGGGGGTGGGTCCCCTTGATAGCATGCAGGTTAAGACATTATTTGTTGCAGTGAATTTACAGTTTCTTTTCTTTTACAGATCCATGCCGAAGGTGCTCACAGGCTACATTGTGCCAGTGGCTGGAGTGATGGGCAATGAGGTCGTAAAGGATGTGCGTAGAGTCGCAGTTGCATATCTGAAGATGTCGGAGGACTAGAATTTGAGGCTGGGGTGATAATGAGTCTGCATTCCCTAGTGGCTGAAGGTGGTGGGTTGTGCAGGTGATGCATGCTGCAGGAGGTGTTTGTGGAATTGGAAGGTGGAAGCAGTTGGGGTCTGAAGGAGGGAGTTTTGAGAGTGATGGATATGACAGGATGAATATTACTGTTCTGATTGTATCGGTTGCAGAAGACGTACTAGTCACTAGAGAGGTATAATGGGGCCACAGAGAGCGGTTAGAAGTAAACCATGGTTAGTGGTTTCTTGGAGTGGAGGTTTTGGTGGCACAATGTGGTCAAGGGTAATCCTATTAATTTTAGTTTCATTAAGGCGCACTTTCTTAAATTTCATTAAGGTACGTTTCAGTGCTGGTAGGTTAAGGCATGGGGTTGATGACGGCGATCTATTGTAATTTACAGGTGATGGGTACACCGAATGATGTTTGGCTTAATCCTTCCCTTTATGGCAGGTAGTTGGTGAATTAGGTTGGGTAGTTAGGAGGGGAACAGCCTGGTCAGGCTGGATGGTGGAGAAGAGGGACAGGCTTGCACTCTTCAGTTCCCCCTCTGGTGTATGGATGTTCATTTCAAGGAAATGGGGAAAAGGAAAATGAGCAGCTGGAGGAAGGTTGCTGGATAGGTAAGCAAGCGGAGGTAAGGATGCTGCTTATTTGGTGGAAGGTAATTCAGTGAATGGTGGATGAAGTGAGTTAGGACGCTGCTTCATATGAGTAAGGTCATGCTATCCTGAATTATTTGGTTGGATGGCCAATTCAATAAATGGGATATGAAGTGAGTCTGGGATGCTGCTTCATAAGTAAAGTAAGCGAACAAAGGTATGGATTCTGCTTACTGGGCAGGATGAGTAGGTACATTGTCCTGATTAACATTACAAGGATGTTTATGCTGTGTTTAGAACCAACTATACTATGTTTAATTGTAATTCATTTGGGTGACCAAAGCTATGTTATGGAAGTTTAATAAAGGTCGTCAAATGTCATTCGGTGTAATGTGTTTATTGAAGAGGACCTGGACAAATAAGCAAATTTGAGGGCATGTAACTGTGGCTGATAGAGATGACAAAGTGTTCTTGTTTCTAGCATGATCTGAAAAAAACATCTGCATTTCTATTTTTGTTATAGGTTTACAAGCAAGTATCATGCATTTATAATCATGTAAGGCAATAGTAGGAGAAGGCATCGAGTGGATGTATAAAGAATATATTAGCCACACTTGAATACACTGCAGTGGAATTTGTTTTGGTAAATGGGTGAGTTTACCATTTAATAACTGGTTATCATATGTATCTATGTATCTATATATATATATATATATATGTATATATATATATTTTATATATATATATATATATATATATATATATTATACCTGTGTGTGTGTGTGCGTGTGTGTGTCTATATATATATATATATATATATATATATATATATATATATATATATATATGCATATAAATATATATATATATATATATATATATATATATATATATATATATATATATATATATATATATATATATGGTTTCACTTTATAATCTCGAAATACTGAAATACTGAATTTCAGTATTTAGAGACCATAAAGTCAAATTTTGCAAATAGCGAAACTGCATAACCTTGAATCTGGAAATGTCGAATTCACAGTTATGCTGTTCCGGTTCATGATGTGGGATGTACTGTGTGCCTGATATGCAGTTTAGTGTATGGATTTGACTGGAATTTCAGGTAAGTGACTATTGTGTAAGAGTTTTGGGTAGGTGTTTTAGTGTACATGAGCATGCTCGGATGTTTTAGGTGTGAGTTAGGGTAGGCAGGTAAAAGTATGAGTGTTTAAGGGTTAAAAGTGGTGGTGTTTGTATATATGTGATGTGTGTGTGCGAGGGGAAGGTAAAGTGTGTAGTGGTGAGTTTGCTGTGATCTTGGAGTTAGTATAAATAAGTAGCAGGGGTGTAGTGTAGCTTTGTTTGTGTTTTTGTGTTTGTGTGTTTTGTTTGTTTGTTGTAGTGTGGGTAGGATGGGGTATGTGCTGTGTGGTGTGTTTACATTCGGGATTTTGGCTTTCGTGGTTTTTGGCATTTTGAATATTCGACTTTATAGTTTCAAAATATTGAAATTCGAGATTTAGAATACTGAAATTCGAGATGGCAGAAACAGATGCAAAAGAACACATCGATTACTGATTTCCATAGGAAATCATTCCCAGTGTGATTTTTAAAAGAGTACACTGGCAACAATTCTTATTTTGGGAGCTTTTTCTTCTTTGAGATGATGTGATCAGGAATTGGTATATGTAAATTTGGGAGGTTCAGGTGATTGACTCTCCACATCATGGGAGAGGGAGTTACTCCTCTGCAAAAAAAAAAAAAACGTTTAAATTTTACATTTTCACCCTGCTGTGTTTCAGTCTTTATTTTTCAGAGTTGGTGATACTCAGGATTGAGGAGTTTGGTGAATCATAGCAGAACCAGAGAACCAATAGCTATAAATCAGATTCATTCATTTAAGACACATCAAGAGCTGTGGTTAACCATAAACTTTTTAAAAGAAAAAAAATCTACATCCCTAATACCTGAAAATCATGCCAGACAAATGTGAATTTATAGCCAAATAAACAAAACACACATCGCAGAAACTGTGTGCTTGCAACAGCAAAATGTCAGTAACTTTGTGGATACTACAAAACCCAAGGGATTCTGACAAGAAGGGATGGTATTAAAATAAAAGTATGATAGATTATTATACTAAATGATTAACCAATGAGTGGCATAAATAAATTACAGCTACATGAAGGGGCAATCTGAGCAGTTATGTAGCTTTTATCTTGAGGAGTGAATCCTTAGTGGCAGAGAGAAGGATGGGAAGAAGTAGACAGGTAGTTAAGTCATATTATCACTGACAGATAAGCATGCAGGTAATAAATGGACTAAATCAAGAGAGTAGGTCAAACTGCCTTCTAAGTGTGAGGGGATAGACACACAGACTAGGTAAGGTTACAATGTTTGTAATTTGGTAGGAAATGTTCCCCACCTGCTAATGTTTGGGTATGATCTGCTGACCAAAGGCTGTGATCGCAGCAATAATTGAGAAAGGCGCCGCTGCATCTTGTAAGTGGCTTCATGTTTTTATCCTTCTCAGTCATGGCTGTGACAATTTGGTAGACTAACTTATTCAGAAAGGTGGACCTGAAGGAAAAAGAGTGGAAAATGAAACATGATTTATCTGATCCAGTACAACTTAAAACGGACTTTGGTTTTGGATGAAGACTGGGCTTCAATGGACCCAGGTGATGACAGACCCATTAGCTTGACCAGTCTCATCTCCAAGGCTATAGAAAGGATAATTATGAAATGAATGCATCAGGATATAGGTAAACTGAAGACTCTTGACTCAACACAGCTGGCATTCATCAAGGGCAGTTACATATTACCCAGTCTGACTGATTTCTTCAAAAAAGGTTACTGAAACAACAGATGATGGCAAAACAGTGCACACCACATACCTAGTCTTTGCAAAGGCTTTCAACATCATGCCGCACAAAGGTACTATAGATAAACTCTCCCAGCTAAATATTAATCTCTGTCTAATTCAGATAGCAAACAGGGTCATAAATAGAACCCAAGAAGATTTGATGGGCAGCTGTGCTCCATCCAAAAGACATTACTAACATGGGTGACCGTTGCGCTACACCAGTAATCAACACCTCCCTGGTCAGATCTGACCACAAGCTAATCACCATGGATATCCACATCCCACCCTCACCTCCCCAAAGGAAACCACCATAAAAAAAATTCTCCAAAGCCAATTTTGGGCTTCTAAAAACAGAGGTGGCTAACTTCACGGCACCCATGCAAATGGAAAATAGGTACATGCCTGCTGAATCATACACCAGTGCACTGCATGACCAAATACACAAGTGCATGGAATGGGCCATACCAAACAGAACCAAGATGCTCTCCTCCAAAAAAAGGAAGCCAACCTTGTGGTCCCCGACCATAAACAAACTCTACAACAGAAAGAAAAAAACTGTTGCAGAAAAGGATGAATTCCCAAAAATGGAAAAACTCCCTTATTAGCCTCAGCAAAAAACTGAGATCCCTCATCAAATCCTCTAAAGCTAGCTACAAAAACAAAATTGCTGCAGATTCTAAAGACAACCACAAGGCATTCTATAGTTATGTCAAGAATCTACATGGCAATACTCAGATCTGCTCCAAGTTACAGCACAATGGCAATACATATACAGAACCAACTGATATTGCCAACATTTTGGCCGACAGGTTCAGTGCCAACTTTACTCCCTTTCACCCCCTAAAGGGACTATCACAATACCCGAGGAATGCCAAGTCCCTGTTGTCACAGCTACACAGGTAAAAAATGCACTGTCCAAAGCCAAGAATACAGCTTCCATGGGACCTGACAATATCCCTGGCTATGTTCTACATGAATTACAAAGTGAACTGGCACCACACTGAGTACCCTGTTCACTCACAGCCTCATTTCAGGCTTTGTTCCTACCAAATGCCGCACTGCTATGGTCATCCCACTCCACAAAGGGGGAGTGACTACAGACCCTGGGAACTACTGCCCCATTAGTCTGACGTGCCTGATATGTAAAACTATAGAGCACATCATCATGGACCTTATAAATAAGGACATAGGGAATCTCCAAACTATGGACTCCATGCAGTTTGAGTTTGTGAAAGGTAGAGCATGCCTCCTCAACCTGATAGACTTCTTTGAGTCTGTCACCAGAGCTGTGGATAAGGGCAAGGTAGTTCAAACAACCTACCTAGATCTTGCAAAGGCCTTCAACACCATCCCTCACTCAGGAATCATAGATATACTCACTAAACTAGGCATAAACCCCTATGTTGTAAGATGGGTTGCCAACTAGCTCACTGATAAAACCCACACACACTGTGAAAGTAGCGGACTCCAAATCTGACTACCTACCAGTTACAAATGGTGTCCCACAGGGATCGGTCCTAGGTCCTCTCCTGTTTGGCATCTACTTCTCTGAAGTTCAAGCCAACACAAAGGGACTCTTGCTGACCAAGTTCACAGATGATTGCAAACTGGAAGCCGTTACTGATTCTCCAGCTGATGTAGATTCTACAAAAAGGCCTCACTGACATCAATGACTGGTGCCAGAACCATGGCCTTAATCTCAATGTCAAAAAGTGCATCATCATTCCCTTTTGGAAAAATTCAGTGCCCATGAACTACCACATAAGCGGTAGTCCATTAAAGGTGTGATAAGAAACCTGGGGACATAGGTTGACAGCAACCTCTCCTTTGATAACCACATTGCTAGTACAGTCAGAAAGTCCTTCTATGTGGCACATCTCAATACAAAAGGTTTCTCAACCAGGAAGAAAGAGGTCATAATCCCGCTCTACTAATCCCTCATTAGACCTATTATAGAATACAATGTCCCATTTGGTATGTACCTCACTAGACACTTAAAACAATTGGAAAGGCCACAAAAATACCTCACTAAGAGGATCTTAGGCCTTAGGCACAGACTCAAAAAAAAACTCCAGCTATACTCTGTCTCTTATCACCTACTTAGAGGTGATCTCTGCTTGACCTACAAAGCCATGTCTGACCCAGAGCTGTTAGATATGCTACATCTAAAGAAATCCCAATCCCTCTGTGCCACACGCTCCAGGGACCTGAACATGCTGGAGGGACAGGTTTCTAATCCAGAGACTTCCCATACTCTGGAACAAACTTCCCATTCATGTCAAGCAGAGCACTTCACTGGCCCTCTAAGAGAAATCTTGACGAGTGAATGGGCAATAGGAAGTTCACCCCGCGGATAATTCAGTGGCCTTGCTTGACAGGGGCACTGGGAACTAATTATGGGCAGCATGATGCCAGGGAATCTTCTTGGGCTAGGCTTATATAGGCTCCAAGGCGGTTAGCCTAGTACACATCTATGAACCTATGTCACTGGTGGTGTAACCCAGAATTCAGTCCTTGGTTCACTCCACTATGATACTTAGAACTCTGAGGTCAAAGATAATGTTAAGAGGTTGTGGCTGTCAAACTTTGCAGGTGAATGCAAACCTGCTGCCACCATAAACACGCCAAAGGACACCAAGGTCCTCCAAGATGGCCTGTCTCAAACAAATAGCTGGTGTCAAAACCATGGAATAAAACGAAATGCCAAGAAGCGTATAATCACATCCTTCAGCAAGCCTGTCTCACCTTGTCCCTATCACTCTGACAACACACCCCTGAAAACTGATCTTGTAGTTGGGGATCTGGGAACCTGTATCAACAATGAACTGGCCTTTGATTATTATGCATCTACTACTATCAGGAAGTTTTTTTCCACTGCACAGCTTGCATCTAAAGGTATGACATCTTTGCACTCATAAGGCTATTCATTGAGTATAATGCCCGTTTTGGTATGTAACTGTCCAGAAGCTTGTTATAACTGAAAAGACCACAATGTTTTCTCATTACAAGAAATTAAAAGTGCAAATCATAAAAACTATGGCAACCATCTCAAAGCCTTTTCTCTCTCTTCTCAATATCACACAGGATACTGACAAGCAGCATCTGCCTTGCATATAGAGCTACAGCAGACCCTGTTCTGTCAAACATATTACACATTTGCAAGTCCAATGGCATCATAAACACCCACCCAAGGGATCTCAGTCTCGTTTGCAAAATAAATACAACATAGTGGAGGGATAGACTTGTACCACAGAGAGTGTCACTTCGATGCTACCATCTTTTACTCCACATAAAGCAAAGCACTTCACTTACTCTCTTCAAATGCCCTTTGAACTGATGGGTAACTACACATTTACCCCTGGTTTAGCATCTCCCACACCTCAAACATAGGGGAGACATGTGAATGTCCCAACGTAACATTGTTTGGTACATCTCTGGGTTATTTTTACTGAAATATAAGGGCTAAAACTATCATGTGAATGTGAGGCTTAGTCTTCTTAAGATTCTCACAGATCAATGGTCTAGTAAATACATATGAACCTATAAAGTTTGTTATGATTGGTATTTTAGTACAGGACATTATCTGAACTGATAAAATGGTATGAAAGTGTTGCCTGTTTAAAAGAATAGCTGCTCTCATTTCTTTCAAGTGGTTATTGTATGTTTTCATTTTAGACAGCAAGTGCATAATGATGAACCATACACCTGGACAACTGATATTTAAAAATAATAGAATAATCCCGAGTTCATATATTAATAGTGGACACCACTGTGCAACGACATGTGTAAATGTAATTAATTTAGTTAAAAATTAAAACTATTTCACAGATTAACCACTGTGTATTACAGTTTTATCTGATCTGCAGGGTAAGTTTTTCAGTGCTTTTCAAAGGCTTTTCACTCAATGTCAATCCGGTTATACACTGAAGAAAAAAAAAATACCTCAAGCACCTTCAGGAAGACATAACTGCTTGTTAAATATTAAGTACTTATGCCTCCAGTATCATGACACTTTGTCAGAATAGTTCACCACCTGTCTTTTCAGTTTAAATACTCACACCCATGTGATCCATCAAAAATGCATATAAATATCTAATAAAAACTCATATGTAAAAAAGAAAACACAGTTAATGAAGAACAATGAATAAAATACTTGTATGTGCATTGATAAAAAATAATTTTGTAGTGCTTTCAAATTAAAAACACTGCTGATCAAAATACATTCATTCAAACCAGAGGTCTTATTAGCC
>NC_056748.1:214654583-214797083 GCF_019279795.1 Protopterus annectens
CAGTACTAAGCAATCTACCAATAAAGAATCCTCTGCCCTTGAAGAAGACTGCAGGAGATCCTCCCCTCTGAGTGTCTCCTTACCACAAGGACCAACCTGTAACACATCCCCCATCTAAGGCAAGTTGATTCTGTTGCAAAATTATAAAACTTAATCATAACACATGTAACATAAACATGTGATAGCTCAAAGTATTAACAAGAGTAAAACTAAGTACATCTGATAAGTGGGTTCTCATCAGACTGGAGTCTGTTTCTCTGCAAACTTTTTCTAACTTTTCCTAAGATACAAGTCCCCTGAAACATAGAGGGAAGAGACATGTTTGTAAAGCTGAGATAATTTTTTCCCCTGCACAATGAAATATATCGGACTGAAGTTTTCAATGATAACTGATAAAAATATTAACTGAAATACAATTTTAATCAATTACATTGCTTAGTCAGTTAGTACTTAGTTTAGCAGGGTAATGCACTAATCACAATGGACAAGTCTCACACAAAGCATACAGAAAATTGGTAACCAACTGGTATTATGAAATTTGTAACTGAGACTCCCAGAACAGCTAGACTGAATGTGTAAAAGCTGAATTATTAGATCCTTAGTCTGACATAAATGAGGTCAGGTACCAAACCAATTTTTCCAGGGACATCTTCAGGTGGGATTAGGTAGAAATAGTAGTGGGAGTTAAGAGGGTAGCGGAAGTAGAGTAGTGGGGATGAAAGATTAATGGGAGGAAATGAGGCAAGTGTGAGGAGGGGCTTATTGGGGTTTTATGCAAGTCTAACGGTAAGGAATCATATTTTGGCGTGAACTTGCTATTGCAAGTTTTGCGTCTATGATGACCAGTACTACAGAGGTACAGGTAGGCCTTGGGCTACTTTTAGTTGGGAAGTGGAAGAGCTTTTTGTGTGTGTGTGTGTGTGTGTGTGTGTGTGTGTGTGTGTGTGTGTGTGTGTACTTTTGGCATTGCCACAGGTTATTCTGGTAATAATGGTTTATTGAAAGCCCCTTTTCCCCATCTGTACAGTATGCGTAGGAGGTTCATTGGTGTTGTGGTAGGAATCCATAGAAGCATTACAGATTCATTGGCTGCATGGCTGGTGTACTGTAAGCAGTGGCGGGTGCTGTGCATGTGTGGCTGCTGTTGGAACTGCATGGCAGCTGAACTTGGGCCACAGTTTGTGGTTTGCCCAGATTTGAGGTTCAGATTTCCTGTACATTTAAAAAAAAAAGAAAAAGCTTTTTAGGTTGATAAGACCAATTAAAACTTAGTCCTTATGTGGGTTTTCGTTGTGGGTATGGGGTTGTAACTGATCATTGTTGCTGGACAAACATCTGTAGGCTGTATATATGTGGGTTTTACTGTGGTATGTACTGCATAAAATCTGTTGTTTCCTTACAGGTCACTAACGACTGAAGCCCCTAACTAATACCATACATTTCAGTTTGGATTCACAATGGGTTAGTACCAAGCAAGGGGCGGCTACTATTCTAGGTGGACCCATTCAGTGTGCCTATTGTCAGATTTCTGTAGGACTTAATTTGTTGCAATGCACTGTACTCGTATTTGTCAAGGCTTTGGCACACATTCATTAAGAGCTGAGTTTCCATTGTAACTAATATTTAATCCCATTGGCAGAACAGTTACATTATTTTAATTTAGGTTGTTGGGGGCATGCGGTGGTTGGATGTAGCAGTTTTGGGCCATTCACAGGCTGGGAAATGGCACCAAGCAATGGATCATTATGGCTGGAGCTGCTTAACATTTAAATTCATCAGTGCTGCTTCATTTATACCTCTTAGTGGTCTCAGATTTTCACAGAATGTCCAGATGTGGGCTTGTAATTTGGTATGGCCTTCTAACATGTGGTTTTCTGGTGGCGGCTGGTTGTAGCAGTGACATATATTTGAATTTCATCTTTGAGAAAAGCATATTAACAGAAAACCTTTTCTTCTACTGTTTTGGGTATAGCCTCTGATGAAACTGAGTGTTTTCCCAGCCTATGAGCACTCAAGAGTGATGGTCGTTCATCACGCATACATGGTGTAGTGCTAACGCTGGTCTAATTTACTACATTGACATGTTGTTTGTCTTCATAAAGCTGTTACTATTTGGAACAAATGTGGGATCTTGGCATACCTCTCAACTGTACAGATTTTGCCCCAGATTTTGGTCCATTTATCATAAAATAATGTTTTTCTGGCAAATTATTGGCCATTCATTAGAGACTGATGTTAGAAAATAACAGACATTAGAGTTTCAGGTGGGAGGAGGTATGCTTCACACCCCTGCAGAAGTTTCATGCTAATGCAAAACCTGAATCTCGGTACAAGCTTAAGTTTCTATTTAATTTATGTTGCTTTTCTATACCGGTTTTGTCCACTTGTATTAAGTCTAGGCTGGAGGGGGGGGGGGGGGGGAGCTCCAGCGCGTTGCAAATATTTTTAACAAGCATTCGATAATATACTTGGACAGACATTAAATAATATGTATAACAAATTGTATGTTAATTTGCTAAAGTATATATATATATATATATATATATATATATAGACTGCGGTGGTGGTGCTACGGTAGCGTTGTCGCCTCACAGTAAGACGCTGTCCGGTTCGATTCTCAGCTAGAGCGTCTTCGGTGTGGAGACATGCGTAAATGGGCGTACCTTCGTTGAAGGTTGTGCATCAGAGCTGGCAACTCGGTACGTAAAAAATCTACTGCCAATTATTAGCGGACCGGAGTTCCGCTGTGGCAGCCACTAACTGGGAAAAGCCGAAAGACACAACATAAATATATATATATATATATATATATATATATATATATATATATATATATATATATATGTATATCACAATTGCATGTTAATTTGCAAATTAGTGTACATTCATATGAAATTAGGACAACTCCACACTGACTCTTAGCATGCAAGCAAACTACTACATGCATTGCACTCTTTTCAGGAGGACTCATTATTTCATGATGTAGTTTTACTTGTAGATGGTGAGGAGATGTGGTACAGAGAAACAGTCTGACCACTGTAAGTCCTTACAACAAAATAAAACTGAATTATAATCGCCCTTAGTAAGGATGCAGTTATCATTCAATGGCTAGTAAGAGAAGCCTACATTTGGTGTGCTGTGCATGTGGAGTGATAGGATCTGGCGATAGGAAATCCTAAAACCCTCCAAAATGCTTCAACCCCCCCCCCCTCAAAAAAAAAAAAAAAAAAAGAAAAACAAAAATGGAAGGAGAACATATATATGCTTGTTGTCAGGTAGGATGTATTTTCCAGCAATGATATGTTTACATTGGTGGTAGTAAATGCTTAGGGTCATTAGTCCATGGTTGTGATGGTCTGAGGAGGGGAGACCATGGTTTGGCAAGGCAGTACTTATTTGTGGGCTGTGCTCACTGTGTATGTGCAGTGGTAGCATAAGCTGTTGGTAGATTTTCTTTTGTTAGTGGCAGGGCAGTGTGTAGTACTGAATTAATGATTGTTTGATGTTTTGATTGCAGTTAGTGAGTTGGTAGACAGGTAAGGTGTATAGTTTATGGTGGAACCTTGTGTGTTTAACAGGGTATGGATAATCATAGAGGTACATGAGTCATGATACATATATTCCTCTAGTTTTCTGGTTTACATATGATAATATATGATAACCAGACAATACTGTTACAGTGGATATTTTGAAATGGCACATACCAAAAAGCTTTTAATGCTGCTTGGACAGAGTATGGTGGGAGCAGAGTCCTGTGGTATGGCACCATTCCTGGTTAAGTAGATATGTAATAAAAAAACATTTTGTTCTCAGACTGTGGTGACAGAAAATGGCAGTAGACAGTAGAGTTAGAATGCTTACCAGGTAGTAGTTTCAGGCTTCCTGTGCACAGTTTATTCTGTCAAACTCTTTGGGCAGGATGCTCAACAAGCTGGTGGGTCAGCAATTTTTTTTAAGAGTGGTGGTTCATGTGAGGTTGGGATAGTTGTTGGATCACAGATCATATGTTTAAAGGCTGATTTGAACTGGAGGTGGGGATATAGATATTACTGCTCAGGCTGTTATAGTATTGTGTGTCATTAATTTAGACCATTCTTTAAGCTGGGGAGGGTTTTCAAATTTTGGACCCTAGATCTGGCAGGTAGCTTAATGTGGATGTTAAAGGGGAGGCATAGGGATAATGTATGGGGGGGGGGTCTGCACGTCTCCGTCTCTTGTGGAAATGAGTGGTAGAGTGAAGATGGTGTTTTTTCTGTGACAGCAAGTGTCACTGCTACATGCAGGTTTTTTCATCTAATACTCTTACGTTTGGTAATGTTCTGGGGGTTATGTTCGGTAGAACCTCCTCTTTAGCACAGATGCCATCACAGGCTGCGCAATCTGCTGTATTGGCAGTAGTATGGAATCGTTTAATTTTCCTTTACCCTGATTATTGCCTTTCCTTCCATCTCCAAGATGAGGAATGCTGCTACTTATAATGTGGTACAAATGGGTAAAGGGGGGGATTTCCGATGGCTCACTAACAACCTTAAGAAAGCTCATAGGCTGGTTAAACTGTGATAACTTTATTTATAGAATAGGCCTTTAGTGGAATAATGATTCAGTTCTATTTACCATTGACATCTGTTGAATTGTTAACATGAAATGGGTGATGGACTTGCTATGGAGCTATTTTGCTCTGTTAAAACATCTTAAGTTTCATTGTGGTGTACATGTTGCTGTTACAGTTGTTTGTAAAAGAAAGCAGCACATGGAAGAAGCTGACAAGGTCACAGTTTCTAACCGATGGATAGGCAGTTGTTTAAACTTTTAATTTGTGTAAGACTGATTTGCACAGGGATATTATTGCACTAATTTGCACAGGGATATTATTGTAGCGCTTGCTTACAGATATGGTCCCGAGACCATTTTAAGAAGTAAGTGGACTTGGCCCATATAATGCCACATTTAAATTATCCTTCATATGCAAGTTTAGTTCTAACATACTCAACTGGTAGCTCACTTTTCGTTCTGGGTTTTAATAGGGTCATTTAAATGCATAGGTTCAGTTATTGCTGCTGGTGACATAAGATCATTTGCTGGCTGCAAAAGGATTTGATGGGAGGATACAGCGATGTCTGGTTATTAAGGTTAGGGAATGTGGGGCAGTGTAGCAGCTGTGCAGTTGATGAACAAGTTAGGCCCTTGGCAGCACCTAGTGTCATTAAGAAATGTTGCTTATGCATGCACAGAGAATTACAGTTTTCTTTTCTTTTGCAGATGGGGAAGCGCAGAGTGGCCATCAGTCAGTAGCCTGAAGGAAGTGGATTTGAAATGTGATGGATTCTGCTGGGGTGGATGTTCCTGCTGCTGGAGTGATGCACACTGAGGTTGGAGCTGGGCAAGTGCAGAGTGGGCATTGGTCGGTGACCTGAAGGAAGTGGGCCCAAAAGGTGATGGAGGCTGTTGCAGTGCATGTCCTGGTAGTTAGAATGGTGCACAATGAGGTCACAGATGGGGGAGCACAGAGTGAGCAACAGTCAGTGGCCTGAAGGAAGTGAATTGGAGAGATAACTTGATTCTGCTGGGGTGGATATTCTGGTTGGTACGTACATTAAAGCATGTCAGGGTCGGTGTGGTTTGGGGTAGTGTGTGGGGCAAGTGAGGAGGAGGTATGTTGGGGTCAGGGTAAAGTAGGGTTGGGGACTGTTTAAGGGGACCCTGGGGTTTCCACAGGTGGGGTGGAGTCACAACAATCATAGGATGTTGCTAGGCTAATTGCTCTAGGGCCCCAATAAACTAGGGGATTTGTTGGGGATGAGGGTTCATTTTCATTTGTTTAATATGGCAGTGGTATTGGTTGTGTTGTTCTTGCTGCTAGATGAGGTATGTCAGGTTGCATTAGGATTAAAGGCTTGCTGTTGGGGTTTGGGGCACCTTTTATAAGGCAGGCTTACGGAAGAGCAATGACTGATTGGTTAAATTTGTATTGCAGCTGCCTATGGGAAGGAGTTTGGTGGGAAAGATTTAGTTATTTGTCAGGCTTGGAATAAAAGGTAAGGTAGTTCAGTTGGTCAAGGAGGATTTAGCTGCAAGTAGTATAGTTGCATGGATTCAAGGCTATGTGAACTTCTTGGTTGGTGGTTCACTGGTTTGAAGGGTTGGGGAAGGTTTGAGAGTGTGAAGACTGACAGACATTGGCTATTGACAAGATAGGTTTTGTTGCAAGGGTTGGTGTTGGTAAACAGAGGTTTGTTGGACTGCAGTTCATGTGGCATTTATTTTATGGATGATTGGAGTCATTCAGAGGGTGTTTTGTTGGTCAGCAAATGCTATGATAATCATGAAATGTTTTCTTGCTTAAAATGGATAGTTGTTGTGATGGCAGGATTGCTATTAAATTGATTTCAGAAAGGAAATCTTATTTTGGCTATTATATACATGGGGCGGTAAAACAGAGCTGCAGTTAGGCATGATGGTGTGCAATTGCCATCATGTGGCATTGGGTTTAGTGTTCTGGTAGTACATTTGGCAGGCGATGACCTAGGAATCATTACAAAGCTACTATTGATAGTTAGGATAAGTGAGGATTAATATACAGAGGTCATGCAAGGTTATGATTATTACTTTAGCATTGGAGAGGGATCATCGGTTTAATTTCAGACATTTAGGCAATTGTCTGCCTTCGGTATTTATATGATAGGACTTTGGGAGGTTGCCGACAGGAATCCAGCTAGGTTTAGAGAGGATGGAGTACACTGAATGATGCTGGATTAACTCTCTTTAATGTGCAGTTAGACTGTTGGAAGTTTTTGTAGGAGGGAGGGGGAACAGTCTAGTCAGGTTGGTGGGTGGAGAAGAGGGTCTGGCTTGTTACTCTTCTGATCCCCCATTGGTTTTGGATGTTCATTTCAATGAGTTGGGAAATGAAAGTGAACAGCTGGATGCTGCTTGATAAGTAAAATAAGTGAGTGGAGGTAAGGACACTGCTTACTGTGTCAGGGTGAGAGAGACCACGCTGCACTAGGTAGCAGATATATAGATGTTTATATTGTGATTAATAGTTATATGGATGTTAATGTGTTTATGTTGTGGTTAATAAAGAATATTGGTTAATAAAGTTATGTTTATGGAAGTTTAGTAAAAGTTGTCAAACGTCATTCAGTGTGGTGTGTGTTTATTGATGGGGACTGGGACAATTGTGTTTCTGAGTATTTCCCTTTCTCTGAGGCACAACAGTATTGGAACTTGTGTATATATAATTAGTGGGGGGGGGGGCAGAAGACATTGCCACCCTAACAAAAAAATATATAAGATAAATTGAGTACAGTGATTTAGCTGTTCATTGTTCATACTTTTGAGACTCACAGTTACTGGTTGTTTTCAGAATTACAGCAGGATGTTCAAAAATCAGTTTTGTTACAAAATGCATAAAAAACTATATTTCAAGTAAAACAGCAGAACACAGTTAGTAAACCTGCATTAACATGAACGAAACAGTGGAGTGATGCATCAGATTCAAAGACCTGCTATAAAGCCTTTGATTTTGGGGGCATATGGTACAGTGAGTGTGTATATGTGTTTGGGGTTCAGTCTTTGAGATTATCACGTTTTTGACTTTTCAGATGCCAAAAGTCAGATTTTTCTTCCATAAACATAACTTTATTAACCAATATTATTTATTAATCACAACATAAACATCCATATAACTTAACTAGCACAGCGTGACCTCGCCCACCCTGACCCAAAAAGCATTATCCATATCTCCTCTCGCTTATTTACTTATGAAGCAGCATCCCATCACTCACTTCCTTTTTGTTTTTCATCATATCAAGATATTTCTTCACAAATGTCAAGAAAGTGACTCTTACCATAGATTTCCAAGGACAACTGCTGACATTCAGATTGCCCCCTCTAAGAAGAGGGGTGCAGGAAAACCCTGAGAGAGACAGGAATACAACATTGTTCAATCTTAGTTTTCCATTAAGTGAAACTAATTCCACAACTCAGCTAACTTTTACATGTGCACTATTATTGTTCATTTCTTGCTGACATTTCAAAATACAATGCAATTAATTGTTGTTAAAAAAATAATTCACAGCTGCACCAAGCATATTAAAATTTAACCAAACTGTTGCAGTGTATTTGGAATGGATAAGCAGTGTGTTTAATTCATTGATGATTATAATCTTTTTATAAGGCTACAAAAAGTCAGATCCTCTGTTCTTGTTAATCCATGGAACATTTGAATCTTTTTGTCAGGTTTTAAAAATCAAAGTCTCTGTTCATGTTTACTTTGTTTTGTGTATTCTGCAGCATAATTTTAATTCATAACACATTCAGTGTGAGGGGGCTGCTAAATCTGTTTGTAAATACCGAAGAGATATCTGCAGACCTTCAGCAGAACATTGTACTTTGGCATGCTTTCAAGTACTCATTTGTATCCCGTAAAATTCAGTTCCTAATCTTAATCTCTCAAAGGATTAATGGTTTTCCTTTGACAGCATAAAAGCAGCAAGCAAAAATAAAATCACCTGCTTTTAAGAATAACTACAAACAGAAACAATATTTAGGAATCTGGCCTCAGACAAACTGGTGTCAAATTTTTCTTTTAAACTGGACACACTCAGGAAAAATAACAGGCCAACTAAAGTAATATTTATACAAGAAAATATGCAATGACCTTTGCGCTTAGTTTTTACATCCAATAATATATGTTTCAGTGTACTATTAGCTCTAAAAATTTCCAAAGAAGGGGTGGACCTGGCCTAATAAATCACTTACATGTGTATGTTGTCAGGGGAAATCAGAAAACTCCAGACAGCAGGCTTTGACTATTAAAAGGAAGAGATGCACAATGCTGTTCACCCCCTCCCCATCTAACACTGCAATGGCCCCAATCCATAAAAGAGACATTTTACTTGATAAATGATATGTACTTCACAGTACCCTAGAATTAGAGAAGGAATGGATTAACCCCATCAGTGTTTATTTTATAAAATTATATTTTTCTATTTAAATCTGCATAATCAGATGTTAGAAAATATCAATAATGCATACTATTCTTATAGCCTCCATGCCCTTTGTCATTTAGTGTGTGTTCTCATTTTAGGAACTTTGCAAATAACTGTGGAAGCCAAAAATAAGCAATAGTCTGAAGCAATGTGTTGTTTAACCTTCCTGTTCATAAATAAAATAAATTTTAATTTATGAGTGACAGCACAGGACACTGATTCTCTCTCATATATTGCTCAGTATTACCTTTATCACTTTTATTATCTGGCAGGTGTTTCACATTAAAAATCATGAGTATAAGGAATGATTGTAGGTACACAAAAGGCTTACAAATGATTATTGACGGGTAAATAGTAAAATGAAGAAAGCAAAAATGTCTGGTTTCACACAACTTTTGCTGCTCTTATCTATTTGCTTGCATCATTGGAACAGGATGGCTTTTGTTTGCAATATGTTATTACTTATTATAAAATAATATCTGTTAACAGCCTCTATCCTTCTGAGGCTGAGCCAAGCGATTTTCTGTTTTTTCACAAAAAGTAAAGGTAGCCAGTTTTATCCAGTACCCAGTACTGAGTGCAGTTATAAAAACATGCTCTTAAAAATGCAGCAAAATATTTGCGATTAGTCAAACTATGAATCTCAGAAATTTATCTAAACTTTTCCTGACATAGTATTCTGTGGGAAGACTAGATATACTGAGGTTCTATGAAAGAAACAATTCAGCTGATCAGTTGTGAGGAGTCTGTGAATTGTTTATTTCTCAGGACTTCTGCAGGTCTAGTCTTTCCACAGAATACTTTATCAGATATGCAGCATCAATTGCTACTATCAAAGTGTGTTTTTTTATGACTCATAGGATTAAAAGGCAGCAAACGCATAATAACCATTATATTAGGAATTCTTTTTATATCACACATTACCCAAGGTTTATCTTAAGTACTATCAACTTGGACTGTCATCCATCAATAATTCAGAGCTAAATTTGATTTCTTTTAAATATTTCCATGAGTTTAATGATGAGGTGTGAATTTATTGAGATCTGTGAGAAAGAATAAATTATAAACCCATCCATTCCATACAGAAATATACGCCCTTTTGCTTAACACTTCGTCAAGCTATGAGCCAGATTCACTAAAGCCTAGTTTAAAGACAGACTAAGTGTATATGTCCTGTATTCAAGAACATCCCTACCACATTTATTGTGCTCTTTAGTCTCTCAGAAAGAATACACTATCTGTGCATGTAGTCTACACTTTGTGGTTACTTAAACGAATCCTCCCTGATAGTTAAGGCTAAAAGAAAATCAGCAGAAAAACTAAAATTAGAGAGGAAGAAGCTGTGAGTTATCTTTATGTTGTCTGCTCACCCGGAACGGTGGACACAGTGTAGGTATTAATGAATCCCAGGGCTTGTCATTTTTTTGGGGTCTATATTATAAAACCGAAAACCCATTTGAGCGAATACCACAACAGTGACACATATAGCCAGAACCGCAAATATGCAGAGCCTCCTAAACCGCAAAATTTAAAATCTCGAATTGTCACAGTCGGCCAACCCCACCGCGCGCTACATACTACCTACCCAAACATAATAAATAAACCACATACATACACTAACCAAACCCTACTTCTAACCCTACACTAAACCTTACGTACATTACTATCTATGCACTTACCTTAACCCGCACCCTAACCCTAAGGTCCTAAACTACTGCGCACTTACCCTACAGAGATATACCCAAACAAATAATCCACACACATACACTTAACAAAACCCTACTTCTCACCCTATACTAAACCTTACATACATTATCTATCTATGCACTTACCTTAACCCACACCCTAACCCTAAGGTCCGTAACTATTGCAAACTTACCTTACAGAGCTATACCGCAGACGGGCTGACCATAATAATGCGACATTTCGAGTTTTGCGGTTTTGGATGTTTGCAGTTTCCGTAGTTCGCGTAATATGTGTCACTTTTTTCCAATTCGCTCAAACAGATCTTCGGGCTTCTAATATAGACCCATTTTTTTCTTGTCCATTTCTGGCTACATATTGCTTTTGTGAGACTTAGTATGTGATTGGAAAAATGGATAAGCATGTGAATGTTTTGAGAAACAGTGGACTAAACCTATGTAAATAAAATTATTTTAATTACATTTTAGCACAGTATGAAATAAAACTTTTAATTCTAAGATTCATTCCCAACTCCTTTCCCATCTTCACAATAATAATTTCCTCTCCAACACTTAATATGATTTCATAGGTAGGTACTAGGCTATCGGGTCAAGGGCCTAAGTAAGCCTAGCCAACAAGATTCCCTGGCTTCTGCCACTGAAGAAAGTTATTTTCCTGTGCCTCTGTCAAGCAGAGCCACAGAAGTGATCCCGAGAGTGAATTTCCTGTTTTCTATCCACTCATCAAGATTTTTCTTTAAGAGTGCGAATGAGGAAGTCTGATGGATATAGATGTGTAGTTTGTTCTAAAGTATAGGAAGTCACTAGGACAGGAATCGATCCCTCCAGCATGTTCTGTTTATTGTGGTGACAAGGTTTAGGTCCCTAGAGCGTGTAGCTCAGAGGGATTGGGATTCCTTTAAGTATAGCATGTCCAACAGCTCTGGGTTTGACATAGCTTAGTATGTTAGACAGAGATCACCTCAGAGTAGGCGATATGCTATAAAGTAAAGCTGGAGTTTTTTGAGACTGTCAGCGTAAGGCATCTTTTTGAGGCCGGTAATCCTCTTGGTGAGTTTCCTACCTTATCGCAGTACCACTACTGCTCTCCTCAATGTTATCAAAATCAAAACTCTAATTGGAACACTGGTAAACTTATATTCTCCTTCTGACATGTCATAGCCTTTGACACAGTTTCACACCTATGCCTGATCCATGAACTACCCTCCCTAGGACTTTCCCATTCATTCCTTAGCTGATTTCAGAGATACGGCTCTGACAGACTTCAGGCTGTAAAATGGAAATGAGATCTCTCGCCCTTCCTATTTGTCTATGTTGGCACACCTGAGGGATCTATTCTATGTCCTTTAGTATTCAACATATTCACTAATTATCTTCACTAAGTTACCAAAGAAGCCTTTGTTGTACAATGCACAGATGGTGCCACTCTCATATGCTCTGCACCAAGTTCACTGCTATTCCACAAGATTCCCTATGACCCCTTTTCATCAGATGAGTTCTGGCTAGGTAATTAGCAACAACTTTAAAATTCTAAAAAAGATATTATTTTTACCCAAATCCTGGTCACCTGGGCTTTTTTTTTTTTTTTTTAACAAAAATAAATAAAATACCAGAGAGACAGGACAGAGAAAATACTAGGAAAATCAGGTACTTTATTCAAAACTAAAAACACATACTTGATTTTCCTTGTATTTTCACCATTCTGTCTCTTTCCTGCCCCTAAGCTGTCCAAAACATTTAAAAAAAAAAAAAGACAGAAAAGAAAAAAGGAGCAGCGGAGACCTACTTTTCTCCGTTGCTTCCTTTGCAAAGCACTGAGGTATTTCATAAGTGTGGGAACCAAGTCCCTTACACACGTGTAGTACATCAGCCAAAGCCCCAGGATACTGGAAAAACATGGAAGGGAACCACGGATGCATTATACAAAGACATTATTTAAGAAAAGTATTTTTTTTTCTTAAATAATGTCATTGTATAATGGGCAATAACCAACTCTGTGGTGTGGTATATTGAAGATTTACCCACAGCCAGCTTTATTTAATCACTTGGGCTTCACCCTCATGATTAAGCCACACAATCTTCAATATACCACACTGACATAATTGGTTATTTCTAAAATAATACCTCATTTGAAACAATTTATGTCTTAAAGCTTCTTGGTGTCTTAATTGATAATAACTTAAAATAGTATCAGCATATCATTAAGAAAACGCACTGAAAAGTTGGGCTGCCTCTGCAAAAACCAATTGTTTCCCACTGATATCCTCTCCCTTCACTTCTCTATGCAGCGCCCATCCTGAGTAACTTTCACTCTATCTTAAAAATAAACTGGACATTTGCTAAGATAAAATACTTAAGTCTCCATCCAACTTACCCAACCGTTCACACCACGGCCTAGCACTGAAACACCTGCACTGTTTCAAACTACCCAATTACCTTACCTACTCCTAACTACTTATTGCCCACAAAATAACACAGATACCGGACACCTGCCCATCACCAGAAAACATCCTCAACCACTACTACTCTCCTAGGAATCTCTGCTCACCCAACAAATATCTCCTGACCAGGCCCAAGTTTTATTCATAACAATGCAGGTGACTCACTTTACTTATCCTATGTTGTTAAGCACTGAAACTCCATCCCATCCACCTAAAAATAAGGCAACATTACCACAGGTTTCTAACGCACCTTAAAACAACACCCATCTTCCTCATGGCTAAGTTCATGCTTCTATGCTGACTAAACCCATCTTGCTTTCTGGTTATCTTCCACTGCCAATCTATCAATCACCATGACTCCTTTATTATCCCTGTCTCTTTCTATTTCTCTTTCATCTTCACCTCTGCTCCACCAATTAACTTGTATCCTTAATCCTCTCTTACTAATACCCCTCCGCATACCCTCATCATATTACCTGTCTACTGTTATCTCAATCTCTCCACTATCAGAATATTTTCTTCTTATGGTTTTCTTGATTAATTCTACTTACACCCTTCTTTCCTGTTCATGCTGTAGTAACATCCTACCTCATTTATTTCAATATACATACACTGAACTATTGTGCATTATCATTGCTCTTGTATCTCCAGCTATTACGTCTTAATATGCCTTTGACTTCTATACAATAATATAACTTCTGAAGTATATAATAAATATCTTTACTATCTGTCTCAATGCTACCTGCAAAGTAATGCTTAAAGTTTATTAAATGAATGCTAAAAGATGCGACTCCATCTGACTGTAACACTTTATTACTAACAGTGGTTTTGCTGATAGAACTGCACCAATAGAACTGTTTGAGGAGTTAACATTTCTAAGACAATTCAAACTGAGTCTAGCATGGATGTGCTACAACTTCCAAAAACTAATGCAGAAAAGCTCTGCTACTTTCCGTTTATATAGGAAAGGTAGAGCATTTAAAAATAGACTGCACTTATTTTTCCCAACAAATAAAAAGCAATATATTTTTTGTGTAGCCTTTCAAAGTTGTTGCTAGTTATCTCATATGGTAGACTTGGTAGAGAGCACATGAGAATGGCTAGAATACCTTCTGAACTGGACCTCATCTATCATCAGTGGTACATATGAACTGATTGATGAATTCAAAACTCAGTGGCTGAAAAGTTTGAACCAACTGTATTGCCCAGGCTTATATCCTGACTAGTAAGTGTGAAGTCAGGAACAATTAACAGGCACCACTACAGTTGTCTCCTTATAGCTGCAGCCTTGACGCAGCCAGTTTGTAGTCTTATAACATCAGGATTCAGGGTAGCATTCACTTCACATCAGACCATCAATGTGTTACTTATTCAGGTCAAATACATGCCACTCGACATTGTAGCCAGTGCAGAGAAGGTCGTTCCTACTTTTACTTTACTTTTATTTCTGACATTAACAGCCTCACCTCATCAGGAGAGTTAGGAACAAAGGTAATTCACAGCCCTTGAAAACTTCTGATTTTACAAAAGACCTGTCGCATACACGCACTACATACCTTAAAAAGTTCTGGGTAGCCATTAAAGAAATCTTGTATCCAGGCATTAAATTCAACAGTAACTCCCTCTTTCTCAATAACTCATCACTCGAAACCATAATACAATTCAACTCTTATTTCATACATAGTATAGTATCTCTAAGCAAGGATTCGCCAACACTGAATACTAACCCTGTCCAGCAGCCAAGTATCACCACATCCACTTTCACCTTCAGACCTGTGCCTACATACTGTATAAAACCTAGACAAACTCAAACCATGCTCTGCTTCAGCTGATGAACTTACAAGTGAGTACCTTAAAACAGCAGCCAAAAGTATTGCCTACCCTGCCTCAATCTTTATAAACAAGTCAGTCCAGGAATCCCACATTACCCCTCTCTGGAAAAAGTCACACATTCTCTCTCTGCACAAAGGTGGAAATTCAACAGACATTACTAACTTTAAATCTATAGCAATCTTATCCCCCTCCAAAAACAATTGCTATACTATCTCCTGCAGGAAGAACATCTATCCCCATGCAACATAGCTTCCATTCTTCCCATAGTGCAAAGACTCCAATTCTAACATATACTTTCAATGAATCTAGAGATAATGCAAACTTCTCTCATCTTTGTTTCTAATCTTGTCAAAAAGCCTTTCACACAGTTTGCCACAGCAAACTTTGACTTCAAATGTCCTAATTAGGTTTTGGTCAGCCCACCCTTCCAGGGTTCAGAAGCTACCTATTTGACAGGTATCAGTCAGTAAAATGGTACTCCACCCTGTCCCCATACCTCCATGTCACCACTGGTGTACCAGAAGGCTCTAGCCTTGGTCCCCTCCTCTAACATTTTCACCAACACCCTCCAGATGGCCACACAACAGGCCTCCCTAATACAGTATGTAGATGATCCATACTCATTTGCACATCTGACATGTCACACCTCCAAAAAATTACTCAGGAAGTTTTAACGTGACTGAAACATGGCTTTATACTGACAACTCATGCTCAACCCTAAAAAAAGACAATTCACTACTTGCTTTCCACAAATCCCTCTCCCATGAAAAAACAAAATGTAAAGTCCTCTCTCCTGATAATAAAACCACTGAAGTCTCTTCTAATAGCAAATTTTTAGGGATGGTAGTAGATGGAAATCTTGAATTTGACCTGCATATACAACATTGCATAAGAAAATCTCATCAAATCTGGGGATATTTTATAGAGCAAAAACTTTCTCACCAACACAACTAAGCTACACTTGCCACTATTTATCTCCTACCCACACTTCTTTATGGTGTTCCCATCCTTACTAACTTCCAGGTATTACAAAAATCAAAACTTGAACAATGCTATAACAAAAATTGCAGCAAATACCTCTTATAGAACTCAACACTGTAAAGCACTAAAAAGCCTAACTTACCCCATCAACCACCATCTACCCTGCTTCTTATGACATGCAACATTATCTAGAATCCATCTGCTTGTCCAGCACTAAACTTTCTACACAACTATTAATAAACCATAAACGAAAAGACAAACTGGTGAAGAAAACGCCACATTGACAGCAAACCAAAAAACAACTCCGCTTTAATCACTTTTAAACGCACAAAATAAGAACGTTTTTCGTCCTGCTAAAATAGCAGAACTTCTTCAGAAATCAGCGTTACAATGAATTACAACCTTATATAAACTTTTAACCATTTGGCGCCAAAAATCAGCAACATAGTTAATATGTATGTAAAGCTATATAGCTACCCTACATTATTTCTATTAATTTAATTACAATCTGAAAAGTATTTTATAAATATACACACTATATAAATCAGATGAAATAATGGATTGAAATAAAATGAAATAAATTAATTAAACATAAATCAATTTTAAAATATTAAAAATATTCATCTATTAAAAACTTAGAGAAGACATTCATAAACAATCTCCTAAAATCCCATATTCTAGGTGATGTATCATCTTATACTTTAAATAACTTCATACTATATCGGGAATGTCCTACGTTTACAACCAGTAGCAGCTTCTATTCATACAGCTTTATTCATATAAATTTATTATGAATTCTCTAAAAAACTATATATATATATAAAAAATCCCATATTCTAGATGATGTGTACTCGTATCATCTTATACTTACATAACTTCATACTACATCGGGAATATCCTACATTTACATCCAGTAGCAGCTTCTATTCATACAGCTTTATTCATATGAATTTATTATGAATTCTATTTTTTATATATATATAGTTTTTTTAGAGAATTCCTAATAAATTTATATGAATAAAGCTGTGTCTATATCTGTATCTATCTATATTATATATAGATATAGATAGATATATGTATATATTCTGAGATTATCCTAACACACATAAAATAAACGAAAACTCCAACTTAGATATGACAAACAAGCACTGGAAATATGAGTCTACAGCCAAAACTAAGTTTTTTTGAGGTATAAAACCAACAATAAATATTAAGCGCTTTTTATTTGACCAATGATACAAACTTCTTCAGATAAAATTCCAGACCTCAAAAATCACTTAAATTGGTTGAAGTCATTATTTTGGCTGTCTTATCTCATCATATTATCATCTGCTTAAACGGAACTTTCTATATGTGCTTTTATTTTTAAGGAAACTAGATTTTTAAAGGATTAATTTTGCTGAGTGATTAAGTATGTAAATGACAATAACCACATGACTTCAACCAATTTAAGTGATTTTTGTGGTCTGGAATTTTATCTGAAGAAGTTTGAATCATTGATCAAACAAAAAGTGCTTAATATTTATTGTAGGTTTTATACGTCGATAAACCTTAGTTTTGGCTGTAGACTCCATTTCCAGTGCTTGTCTGTCATATCTAACTTGGATTATCCTAACACATAACATTGCAATAATGTTAGGGATAGCAAAAATGTTAGGAATAGTATTTTTCAGTTAAAACGAAAAAGTGGTTCAATATCACCCTGCCCATATGCATAAACATACCATTATTTTAGTATGTTACACACACACACACACACACACACACACACACACACACACACACACACACACACACACACACACACACACACACCTTCATGCACAACTATACATACATTTTGCATATTCTGTAGTGGAAGTCATAGCTCTCAACCTTCCATCACCAAAATGAGGAACACTCGCCTTCATAATGTGGAACAAATGGGCAAAATATGGAACACATACTAATGGCTTACTAACAACTTCAACTAGGAAGGTCATAGGATGGTTAAAATATGCTGGTTTTACTTTTAAAGAAGATCCTTTAATGAATTAATATGATTAATTTCAATTTACCATGGATTTCACTTAAAAAAAAATTCCTAACACTGAATGTGTGACGGACTCTTTCTATGTGGAACTTTGAGGAATTTCGAGGAACATGAACTTTTTAAGACCTCAAATGAAGTACATTCCTCGTAATGAGGTACACTTGAGAGGAATGGTGGAAGTATGTTAAGATATAAAGTTAGAACAAAGCCAGAAATACTGAAACAATTCAGTTTTAATCAGTGGATGAAGACTGGAGTATTTGCGTTTAGCATATTTTTTCAGTCTAAACTAGTTTAAAGCTCCTGCAAATTGTCTTGTGTGACAGGGGGGTCTCAAATAAAATTCACATTACTCTCTTTTTGCACTATTATTTTATCTTCTATAAGCAGCTACACATATCTGTTTGACTGCTTCCAGTGTTAGGATGAGGTACTTCACTGTCCAATATCCTACCTACTGAACAAAATCGGTGGTATATATGGCTTGACAGACTAGGAAAGGACAGAAGGACGGCACGCAAGATCGGATGGACTGGGACATAGCAGGACAGGCTACAAGTGCCACACAATGCAGTGGTGCGAGCCAGTAATAAAACAGCATCCCCAAGGGTCACTGTTTACTTCTTTTCTCAAAATACAGTTCTTTCACAGCTTGTGATGAGCCTTAGCATTCTGCCATGTTTACTAACCACACTCACAGTCTGGGCGAGGAAGGAAGGAGGAAGAAAATCTAGTGATCTAGTGAGAATGCTCAAGGATTTCACCATTCATGACTCAGCCATGCTAAAATACAAAACCGCTTCTAGATTCAGGTAGTGAATCCTTTTCAAATGTGCAGAGGGAAAGATTGGAGCTCTCCATCGTCTTATTTTTCATGACAAACACTGCCCACAGTGAATAGTCAACTAAATTTCATTTTTTCAGTCGCATTAAATCTTGAGAGTGAACATGCATGTATGACATGACATACAATTTTTTGGAAATATTCTATGAAAGTACTGAAAGAGCAGCCTGTACAAAATCATTGAAACATGCATTGCCTTGGATGTATGTATGTTTGGGTGAGTGTGCATGTTTGTGTGTGTGTGTGGGGGGGGGGGTGGTTATACTTGTGTAGGGTAGGGTCATATTCTGAAGGTGATAAACAGTCCTAAAAGTCCTTGCTATATACCTGCTTAAACCTTGTCCAAAAGACCAGAAATTTATGACAGATGCATCCCTTTTAATGTTTAATTGCCCTTTTGATCACTGAACAACTGCATGCTTGCTGGTTTAGTCCTTAAAGTTGAAATGTAGTCAGAATAAATGATTATAAAGGTGACCCACTGTTAAAATGCTTTAAACATAAGGAAGAAGGCTATTACTATATAACAGTACCAGTGCATGGACAGCAGAGTGGTGCTGCGGTAGCATTCTTGCCTCACAGCAAGAGGTTCTCCGGTTCAATTCTCGGCTGGGATGCCTTCTGTGCAGAGTTTGCATGCCCTCCCTCGTTCATGTAGGTTTCCTCCCACATTACAAAGACATGCATCTGGAGTGTGTCTCCCTTGGCCACCACTGAAAATTGTCTTTGTTCCAAGTCGGTCTTTGCCAGTTAACAAATGATAAATAAATAATATTCTCTTACATGTAATGACCTTGTCTGAAGATACACTAACCCCAGCTATATTAAGAAGACTCTGCAAATATATGAAGTACGGATATACTCCTAATGTAGTGTGTGTCCTTTCATGCTATAACAGAGGTATCTGTTCTCGCAGTTTTTTGCAGCTACATAAAAAAAAAAACGGCAACTCTCTAGGCCAAAAAGTACATTAAAATGTGTGTACTGTTAAGTTACTACAGACCTTAACAGGCAGTCTTGGGGCCCCATACAAATGATTATCAACCAGATGCAAAGCATAGTGGTTTCCCATCACAAAAGGTTGATTTAATAATGGAGGCTCAGCGTATTTGCAAACAGTGCCAGCATGTAAACAGAAATAATTAAAAAGATCAGTGCTTTGTTAGCATAACAGTACCAGTGGATGATTCATACGACACCAATTTACCACTGAGATCCAAGATGATTATTTGTGTGTTTGAATGTCAGTCCTACATAGAAATCTGACATTTTACAGACAAAATGCATAGTGTAATCTTTATAAAACTGAGGACTTTACATTTCCCTTGTTTATATTTTGTGAAATGGCAAAATATATAGAATGCATCCTTTATAAGTAAATCACAAAGGAAAAAAAATACCACCGTTAGTAAAACAATCACAACCTATATTAGAGCATGAGATATTAGAACATAGTGATGGGACAAAAAAGTATACTTCAGAACTTAACAAAATGCAGGACATAAAGGAACGTTCGGTGTTCCATTTCTTTGTCACAGATTAAGTACAAGAGTTTATTTAGTGTTCTTTTTTTATAGGTACATGTAAGAGGCAACAGCAGGCACATCCTACAAAATCAGGATCAGACAGTTGAGAGGGATGCAGTATGTCTGTGTGGGGCTCAGTACAAAGTGGGTGGAACAATAGATGTCAACAGACACATGGTGGTACTCACCAGAAAGGTAATAGCGCAATAGGTTTAGCATTACAATGTTCTGTACACCCACTAAGAAGAAAGAAGCTGTAATATCATTGACTGACTGTAAGGATATGCAATTTACTAGGGCAGGCATAAAACATTAATAGAGAAATCTGGAGCATTCTGTAAACTCAATGACTGGTAAGAGGTATGCAGTGTGTGTGTGTGTGTGTGTGTGTGTGTGTGTGTGTGTGTGTGTGTGAGAGAGTGTGTGTGTGTGTGTGTGTGTGTGTGTGTGTGTGTGTGTGTGTGTGTGTGTGAGAGAGAGAGAGAAAGCATGTGTGTTTGAATATGTGCACACATGTGGGAGAGTGAATGAGGGAGTACCTGTTTCAATACACACTACTGCAGATAGGTGCTTATTTGTACTTGCAATAGTTTTGAGCAATTCAGAATGATGCACACCAGTTGATGATGAGGTCTTTCTTCACTGCACCTGATAGGTCTCTGAAATGCTATTTCTTACATTGCAGAAACAGTCCCCTTTGCCTGCAGTTCTTATACAGCTGTTGGGTGTTATTTTTGTATCTTTGGGAGTGTCTGCTGGTAGAGGTCTTTGGAGTTCTCTGCAAGAAAGTTTTTGTAGTCTCTCCTTCCATGTCTTCTTTCACTATGGTTAATTTTTCTCTCCCAGAGCACTGGTCTGCATACTAAGTTCCCTTTCACTAAAGGCAAATGCTTTCTTGTTGGGTGTCACTCCTCCATCTTCTTATATCACACAAACTACTTCATAAAACAAACTACTGTCGCTAATATAGCCAGTTATCTTTCTGTTCTTAAAGAAACAAGTACAGTTTAACTAAAGCACTACTCATTTAAAGAAACATTACTCTAATTTTAAATGACTTCTGTGTAACACTTGTATTATATATTTTTTATTTATAGCATGCTCTTTAACACTGTTATAGACATTATTTATAAACTTTTTATACAATGTGGTTGTTTGTATACTTTCAAATTGTTAGAATCACAAAGCTATGCTAAAGAGATTAAAGGTGGATAGACAGAAGCCTATTTCATGAAAATAGCAAGCATTACATAAATTCCTGCTAAACCAATGCCTTCTTTACCATATACTGGCTTGCTCTGTTACAGGAATAAAAGGTTTTAAGTTTAAAATCCTGTTTTTTTCCCTTTTTATGGTATTTGTCACCTATGGAGTTAATGAAGGAGATCATCATTGCTAACTAGCTTGCTAGAGGGTTAAAGCTCTTGTTTGTCAAGCTGCTTTGTGCGTCACGGGTGCTGGGTTTGAAACTTTCCCCTCACTTTTAATGTATTTTTTTCACAAACTTAAAGTAGTTTGCGACGGATATTCATGATGGCACAGAGGACTGATGCTTTACTAAAAGAAGTGTGCGATTCCTGAGGGTCAAGGATTTGAATCTTTTTAAGTGCCTTTACAGCATAACATACATGGTATCCCTAGTGTCTAGTGCTCACTCTACCCCCACATCTTTCTAGCTGAAAACAACCCCAAAAATATTGCAGGATATCTCATAAATAGCATGAAAAACAACCTTCCAGGACCACTATAATCACTATTTAACCGTAGCCTGCAGACAGGCTTTGCACTACTGGAATGGAGAAATGTAAGCACCATCCCTCTGCACAAAAGTGAGATATCTAAGGATCTTGGAACCACAGACCCATAGGTCTGATTACTCTCATATGCAAAGCCATGGAATATCATGGAAATTATTCACTATGACATATGAAACCGAATCTTATCCAGTTTGGCTTCGTCAAGGAAAGATCATGCCTACTCAACCTGGTGGACGTCTTCAAGAAGGTCACCAAAGGAGTGAATGAAGGCAAAATGGTGCATGCTGCCTACCTTGATCTGGCAAAGGCATTTGAGACAATACTCCACTCAGGCATTGTAGACAAACTCATGTAAAAAGATATAAAATCCTTTCTCACCTGCTGGATAGCCAGTTGGCTCACAGATAGGACCCAAGAAGTTAGGATAGGGAAGTCTACCTCCACTAAGAGGCCAGTCACTAGTGCAGTCCATCTGGACTCCATACTGGGTTCACTCCTTTTTGGCATTTACTTCAATGAATTCAAGGCTAATATCATGGGCCTCTGGAGGACCAAGTTTGCAAACTAAGTGCATTTATAAAATCCACCCAAAAAACTAATATCCTCCATGAATGGCTGACATAAAAAAATAACCGATGCTAGGGTTGTGTTCTAAAACTCATTGCCAAGAAAAGCATAATATCCTTTGTAAAGTGGGCTAGCCCTGGAAACTAACAGACTGATAACACACTCCCTAAGAATAGACCCGTTAGTCAGGGATTTTGGTGCCATGTAGACAGTAATCTGGTCATTGACCAACGTGTGTCTTTGGTGCATCTTTAAAACATTATTCTGTTATCTTTTGCAGTGTATTTAGAGTGTGATATATGGACCATCTCTGGTGCCTAGTGTCCACCATCCACAATATTGCAGGATTTGCTTGTTAATCTACGGGCGTGTGGAGGTGTGACATCTTCCCCACACAAACATACACACTCACAAACAACCTCATAGCCATCCAACAGATGACACTGCTGGACACATTCACTCACCCCTTCCACACACACATACACACACACACACACACACACACACACACACACACACACACACACACACACCTGCCCTGCTCATCTCCTAGCTAAACCCCCTACTGTGAGCACCTAGGCAGATAGGTACACACACGCACACACACACACACACACACACACACACACACACACACACACACACACACACACACACACAATTACCTGAGACCTCTCATCCCTGCACACACTCACACATGCACCTCCACCCCTACCACCACCTGTCTGCTAAACTCATTGTCGCTTACCTCTAATGTGATTTGACCCATTAAAAGCAATGGATGAATGTGGGCTTTTAGCCAAGTTCATTAACACTGCTGCTTGAGGTAGCTTACATGGCATAAATGTCTTACCTCAAAGTCTGCTCTTCAGTGTTTCCCTTAGAACTAGCTAGTTTCTTATTTGTAGCACTTGAATCTTTTTTTGTGCTCGGCACTGCTTCAGAACATCTGAATAACCCACAACTCTGTGAAACACTAAACCCTTCATATTACTTAGTGGCTAACAGTTCTTTTGTTACTTATTTTCCCTCAAGTTACCTTGAGGAAACAAGCCCGAGTACTCACTATCCTCACTCTCTAGTAAAAATAGTGAATCCCTAGCATGTCCAAGGGACAGCTCCTGGTGTTCTCTCCTGTCTATCAGATTAATATGGGCATCTTGGGAAAATGTAGCAATTGCCTCATGTACACGGACGACCCTCAGTCTACCACCCAACACTACAACCTGTGAGAGATGCATTTATCTAGCCAAACTTGAGGCAAAGCTCTCTCAACCCTGACTGAACTTGTCAGTCAGGAAGAGAAGGCTAATACTCACACCACACCACACACACCTCATAGTCCCAGTACATATACACCACCAGGCTCTCAATAAAAATCTACCCAAACAGCAGAGACCTCCAAAGCAGAAACGCAAGCAACCTCCATCCCTCACCACAACCCAAAAGACACAACACACAGACTCAATGTGCCACTCAACCACCGCCCATAAGGCAAAACTACGTACTTAACACATTGGTCATAGGTGACTCTACAGTCAGGCACACTGATATTCCACTCAAAAGAATAAACAAGGAGAGAGTTATTGTTAGCTGCCTGTTGGGTGCCAAGATCCACCACATAACCCACACACTCAGGTCACTCCACAACAAGTACAAATATGACTCAGTCATTGTCCATGTTGGTGTGAATGACCGGAGATCTACCTCCCTGGATTACATGAAAAGAGACATGGAGGAGCTCTCTGATCTTGTAATCCAGGCAGGCATGACCTTAGACCTGAGTAGCATCCTTCCTTCACCAAGAATGATACCGCAATACAAGGACAAAATGATCGACTTCAACAATTGGCTAAACTTCTGGTGTCATTCAAAGGGGATCCAGTATTTGTCTGCCTGGGACGACATGGCTGACAGGCCATGATGCGTCGCCAAAGATGGCTTGCAAATGTTGCCCCTGGGATTCTGGATACTGGCTAATGCTCTTGCCAGCCTTATAGTACCTTTTTTAGGCAAAGCTCAAAACAAAAATAACCACCACTTTAACTAATACAGGCAAGCAAAAACTGAGGGTAATGCTACTCAATGCTAGAAGTCTAAACCTCAAAATGCACTCACTCGAGGCACTCCTTAAAATGGAGAATATCAATATCTGTGCCGTGACTGAAAACTGGTTCAAGGCTCCAGAGAGCACCCCTGCATTACCAGGATATAACTTGTACCATACCTTTCGGGCATCAAACCAAGACTGGAACACCAGGGCCAGAGGTGTGTCCAAATTCATTAAGGACAACCACACCTCCAGGCTAGTTGCCCAACATAATTCATCTGAAATTATCCAAGTGCAATTAATTATGGGCAAAACTGCAATCCATATTGTAGCTTGCTACAGATCCAGCACCATGCCCCAGGATTCCCACTCCTCTTTTCTTGATATAATAGAGAATATCAGGGTCCAGCCTAACACCCTAAAACTGGGAGATTTCAACTACCCCACCATTAACTGGGAAAACTATTCTTGTACCATCTCCTTTCCTCAACGCTTCCTAGAATTCAAACTCCAATGCCCTGGATCAACTTGTCCACACCCCTACCAGGGGCAATAATATCCTAGACCTAGTAATTACTAATATGAGTGACAGGTGCTCCACACCTGAAGTCAACTCCTCGTTAGTCAGATCCGGCCATAAACTAATCACCTTAGATATCCATATCCTGCACCCACCCCCCAACTAAGGAAACCACAGTAAAAAAACTACTCCAAAGCCAACTTCGTGCTTCTTAAGGCAGAAGTGGCCAATTTCACAACACCCATGCAGATGGTTACCAATGCCGAATCCTATACAAACACACTCTATAAGCACCTACACAGGTGCATGGATTGTGCTATCCCTAAAAGAACCAAGACGCAGTCTTCTATAAAAAGGAAACCAATCTGGTGGTCCCCTGCTATTAATAAACTCTACAACAGAAGGAAGAAACTGTTGCAAAAGAGAATGAAATCCCAAGAGTGAAGGAGCTCCCTGGTCAGCCTCAGCAAGAAGCTGAGATCCCTCATAAAATCCTCCAAAGCAAACTATGAAAACAAGATTGCCACTGACTCTAAGGACAACTACACAGCATTCTACAGCTATGTCAAGAATCTCAATGGCAACACCCAGATCTGCTCTGAATTACAGCACAATGGCATGAAATTCACAGAACTAACTAATATCGCCAACATCCTGGCTGATAGGTTCAGTGCCAACTTTACCCCCCCCCCCACCTCCTAAAGGGCCCATATCCATACCAGATGAATGCAGTGTCCTTGCAATCACAATTGAACAGGTGAAAACTGTGCTATCGAAAGCCAAGAACATGGCATCCATGGGACCGCACAATATCCCTGGATGCATTCTACATGAACTCCAGAATGAATTAGCCCCCCCCACCTAAGCATCATGTTCAATTATAGCCTCTCGACAGGCTTTGTATCCACTGAATGGTGCATGACAACAGTTGTATCACTGCACAAAGGGGGACCCACCATGGACTCTGGGAACTATTGCCCTATTAGCCTGATGAGCCCAGTCTGCAAGGCCATGGAGCATATTATCATGGAATTCATAGACAAGGATATTGGTAATGTCCAAACTCTGGACCCCACCCAGTTCAGATTTGTGAAGGGCAGATCATGAACCTGATCAACTTCTTTGTAACAGTCACCAAAGCCGTGGACGAGGGTAAGGCAGTCCATACAGCCTACCTTGACCTTGCCAAGGCTTTTGACACCATCCCCCATTCTGGTATCATAGACAAACTCACCAAGCTGGGTATAAATCCATATGTCACAAGATGGGTCATCACCTGACTCACAGATAGAACCCACACTGTAAAAAATGCGGACTTCAAATCTGACTCCAAACCTGTAACAAGTGGAGTACCACAAGGTTCAGTCTCGGGTCCCCTTCTGTTTGGGATCTACTTCTCTGAAGTACAAGGCCAACACAGAGGGCCACTGGCTGACAAAGTTCGCAGATGACTGCAAATTGTGTGTTTATCCAGTCCCCAAATGATGTGGACATCCTAAAAAAGGGCTTCACCGAGACTGATGCCTGTTGTCAGAGCCATGGCCTCAAGAACTGTTAAAAAAGACTGTTACCAGTAAAAACATATGCAGCTATGACTAAATCGAACAATTTTTCATCTAAAGGTACTGTTAATAATTCATCAAGTCCGAGAGCTACCAATGACTTAACTAACACAAATGGCAATGGTCATTTGAGATTGGACAATTTTTTAACTAGTAATGTTGAATTTAAAATGTCTGATAAAAGAACATATACAAAATTTTTTTTATGATAGAAATGACAATAAGTATAAAAAAGGAACCTTAAAGGAAATGATTTTTGAACTTAGAAAATTATTGCAGGTTGGTAAAACAATCAAAGTAGATAATGCATGTCTAACTAAATGTATATCAATGGGAATAGTACCGATGGGTTTAAGATTTTTTAAGGTACCCATGGGTATTAATTTAGATACTGATACAAAGACGGAATTTAATGCTATATTTAATTAATTTGGAATAAATTATATGAATTTATTGGTGAAAAAGAATGATAAAAAACTCAGTAAAACTGTGCTGGAAGTTGAAAAATTGAATAATGATATAGTGTCTGATGTACTTTTTGCACAATGGCATACATTATATGACAAACAGTTCAAATATGCAGAAAGTAATGGGGAAAAATTATATGAAAGGAAGAACAAAAAGTTAAATCGGGATGTTATACAATACAAAGAAAATAGGGCATACATATGGGGTAATGAGCGTAAACACACTAAGGAAAACAGATGGGATGATTATGCAGTGACACATACAGAAGAGCATATGAATTTTCAGGGGGGTCGTTATTTCACCCCAGCAACAAAACAGAACTCTCGGGGGAATCGGTACAGGCAGTACTAGAGAATGTGATGGCGCATAATACCGCAGATGACACTCTAGATAGAGTAAGTCTTGTGGATAATATTGTTAGAGAAGAAAAAGAAAATATTATTCATCATGTTAATGATCTTATGATGTACAATTACACCAATTATTGTATAAAGGATGAATTAGGAACCTTATTCATTAAAGGAATGAAATATATACCTGCCGCCAGTTTAATTTAGTAGACACTATTATAGATGTAAAATTGTATTGTAGAAGATTAAATTTAGCATTAATGTTTAACAACAAAAATAAAAAAGATGCATTTATAATGGAAAGTAATAAATTAAAGAAAAAAAGTACATTTATACCACCCCCTAACAAAAAGGTTGAAAATTTTGAAGAATTGGTTTGTTCTGATATTTATAATTATAGTCAAAATATTAATAAAGAACAGGTGATGGATAATTTAACTACAAAAGAAAGGGAATGTTTAGTAGAACTTATGAATAATAAAAATATCAAAGTAATGAAACCCGATAAGGGAGGGGGGATAGTTTTATACAATACTATTGATTATGTCAATGAAATCCAAAAAATATTAATTGACACAGGAAATTATGAACTCACTTCCATTAATGAAATAAATATAAGTTACAGGAAAATAGATTTGGCATTAGATGAATATTTATTGGATCAGAGAATAACAGAAGATATATATGAATTTATGAAAGTAGAATTTCCCACTCTAGCCACCATTATAGGTACACCAAAGGTACATAAGAATATTAGTAAACCCCCTCTTCGCCCAATCATTTCTGGAAGTAAGTCTAAGACATTCAGTATAGGTGTGGTGATAGATAGATGGGTTAAACCCATATATAGAAACATTCCTCATCTTATTAAAGATTAATGGATATTTCTTGCTCAACTCACACCTGATAAATGGAATGAGAAATTAACATATATAACTATTGATGTCGTCGACTTATTTTCATGTATCCCGAAAGAACAGGGACTTGAAGATTTTTGTAATAGTCTGAGAAAATATTCTAATTTGACATGGGATCGAATTAACTTAATAACTGATATGATGGAAATAGTATTGAATAATAACTTTATATATTATGAAGGCAAATATTTTAAACAAGTAAGGGGTGTAGCTATGGGGGCTTCATGTGCCCCTATATTTGCAAATATGGTTATGCTAGAGTGGGAAAATACATTTTTATTTAACTGCAAATATTATGAACATATTTCTTATTATACGAGGTTTCTTGACGATATGTTTGTCTTATAGAAAGGACCGGTTGAATTGATAGATGAATTTATAAATTATTTGAATAATACAAGTAGTTTTTTTAAATTCACATACAGTGTTAGTTATGAAGGGATCTCTTATTTGGATACTTATATAAAACATACGGAGTTTGGATTTCAATCGGAGATATATAGGAAGAAAACATTTTCAAATGGATATATGGAATTTACTAGTCATCACCAAAGACATATGCTAAAAAATATCTTTACGGGTCAATGCATTAGAGCAGCCAGGATGTCATCAAATTATGAAATTATGAGAAGGGAAATAGAATTTATAGCATCTATGTTTAGTAATAGAGGCTACCCAGATGGCTTGTTGAAGGATGTTTCACAGTTTGTTATTAAGGAATGGGGTGATAAATATTGTTCTATATTAGGAATAGGACAAGAAATTAGTAGTGTGAAAAAAGGAAAATTTAATAATGTTCCAATTAATAGAGCATGTTCATTAACTTATTCCCCGTATGTGAATGAAATTATGAATATAGTATTAAAATATTGGAAGAACTTAACAATAGCTGATGATATCAAACAGATATTAGGTGAAAAACCCAGTTTTGCGTTTAAGATGGGTTTGAACATTAAGAGGTTATTACAATTAGGGAGTACAGAGAGAGACAGATACAACAGTAACAAGGCTACGACTAAATGTGGGTCATGTAATCAATGTCATTTGATTAATGAGAGTGATGGAATAAAATTACAGAATTTAAATAGGACCTACATTAAATTTAGAAGGGGGAATTGTGACAGTAAGAACATTATTTATTTAGCTAGTTGTTCATCATGCCCTGCTTACTATATTGGCAAAACAGAGAGACTATTTAAGAAAATAATTTATGATCATGTTTACAGAATTAGGGTACATGACACCAAGAATGCTTTATATAGACATATAGAGAAGAAAGGTGAATATCATAGTTTCAGTTTTGCAATAATAGATAAAGTTTTTACATCAAATAGAGGGGGCAATTTTAAAGCAATACTAAGCAAAAAAGAAAGCATCTGGCAGGTGTTGACCGATGCTACAAAGGAACCGGGTATAAATGATTTTATTTCTATCACACCCTTTCTAATGTTGGCTTGATCAGTTACCATCAGGTGCAATATGTTATCATAAAATTATGTATGTGTTTGTTAGTTACATCAATGGGGTATGAAGTTTGGTATTGCAATTTATTATTTAGTATTTTTTAGAAAAGTATTTATATTATTTATTATTTAAGGTTTTAGTAAGTTTTAGGATATATCGATGTATTGGTTGTCTTTATAATTATGTTTTTAAAATATGTACAAGTTTTTTTAAAATATGTACAACTTATATTAAGCACTGGCACTTTAAATTTTTGCCTCTAGAATGGCGCCAAAAAGATTTTAAAAGGATTGTATTGTGAGTCAATCAGCTGTTCTGAAGAAGTCTGTGATAAGTGGATGAAAGCGCTTAACAGTTGTTCATGTGGATTTTAGTTTCCTATACTGTGGATTGTCTTCAATAAATATATCTTTGGATATGCACCATTTTGCCTTATTCGAGTAAGCCTGCACGCTACTTTTTAAACCTAGCTGGGATGGTGAGTTGACCATCTTGTTTTAACCACCTAGCATGTGCAAGGTCTATGTTTGCAATGGTAAATGAAAGAAATGATAATAACCGACTTGTTACTCTTAAATGCACTGCAACCCCCCCCCCCAAAACATAATGGCAGTGCTGATAAGTGTGATTTAAAGTGAAAGAAATAATAGCCAACTTGCTACCCTTACAATGTAATCCAACCCGTCTCCCCACACATACACAAACAAATGCATAAGACTCATCACCCTTACAATGTAATCCAACCCGTCTCCCCACACATACACAAACAAATGCATAAGACTTATCACCCTTACAATGTAATCCAACCCGTCTCCCCACACATACACAAACAAATGCATAAGACTTATCACCCTTACAATGTAATCCAACCCGTCTCCCCACACATACACAAACAAATGCATAAGACTTATCACCCTTACAATGTAATCCAACCTGTCTCCCCACACGTACACAAACAAATGCATAAGACTTATCAATGCCAGGTTTCACTGATTCAGCAACTAGGTATATATTTTTGACACAAGTACTGCCACACCAGATCATTAACTGCTATTTAGCAGTCATTCAAACAAGAACAGGGGTAAGTCACTTCTATGCAACTCAGTGAAAATAAATGCATACCTCTCAATGTCCCTTATTTCACGAATGTCCATGATTTTGCCCTGACACTTATAACATTTTTGATTTGCTTGTAAATCATTCAGAAATGCAGACAGTCAAAAATAAATACCAAAAGTGCCCAGGGACATGAAAACACCACAAGGATAGCAGTAAAAGGATGTTTATTCAGCCAAATAATAAAACACACCACATTAACACTTCACCATGTACATTACGTTTTCGTTCATACCAGCTTCATCAGATGTAGACTGACATCAGAAAACAGCTTTATATACACTTATAAATTAACTAAATTGACAAACATTTAAGCAGGACAAACCATATTTAAAGGGAAACCTAAATGTAAGATTTCATAAGTATATACTCACATATATCTCCTTTATTTATAAACATAAATACTTTAAAATAAAATAATTTAAGCCTGTTTAAAAACATTAATGAATGTATTTATAAAATGTCCTGCTAGTTTTTATAAAACTTCCTGAAAAAGACATCCATCCCTGAAGTTCAGGAGCATCTGGCTGTCTTTGTAACTGTTTGAAATGTCAGGACCTGCTAGATCAAGTCCTGAATACAGAGAGTGAATGGTCAAAAGAACGAACTTACGTATACTAAGTCCGAGTCGCTATTTCACAGAATATTTCTTTTTCTTTGGGGTATGGTGCTCTCGGAGTAAATATATATAAATTCAGGGGGTGTGCAGGGTGGGCCTGCTCCCCCCCCCCCACACACACACAAAAAGAAATCTTAAGGAGAAGAGCAATTTTTTGAGATTTGCTCTTCTGCTGATTTGTGGTCTCTTTTTCCTCACCTTTTTGACAACTGACATTTCAAGTGTCAGCAGGGAGACTCATCTCTCCTTAATATCTCAGGTAAGTGCTATGACTGATCTCTCTGGGGTGCCAGTCTCTAGCACTTACCTCGCTTGTATTCATTCATGGGTTAATGGCATCTTTATCCTAACAGAATAAACCATGTATAACAAAATTATCTTTTTTTATTCCATTTTTCCCACCACAGGCAGCTTTTACAGACCCCTACACAGTCAAAGATAATCAATGGCCCCCCACAACTGCAAGTATTATAGATGCTTCACACCAACTATGTGAGTTTTATTGCATAGAATTTCCACTAGAAGGATTTAACTAAATCAGGGACGCTATATGAGCAGTAAAGCATTTAATGAAATTATAAAGTGTAGCACTTAACAGAACACTATCACTATGATGAGTGATATCTTTGGATTTTAAAGGAGAAGCGGTGCCCATCCTAAGGGTTATTCATCTCGAGTTTGCATTACTCACCTGCTTTATTAAGTGCATAAGACTGAGATACTAGCTTTTGCTGGTTTAACCAAAACAAAATATCAAAATAAGACAACTTGCTTTGGTTGGAGGCCCCATCGGAAGTAGGGGGCTTTCAGCCACCACAGGGTTCACTGGTGCCTGTCTGGTATCAACCAATGACTGCAGGCAGGTGTCCCAAGCCCAGCCACATGCTCAGTATCCACCAATGATTGCAGGCATACTTCCCATGCCCAGACCCATGGTTGGTATCCACCAATGATTGTAGGAACACTTCCCATGCCCAGACCCATGGTTGGTATCCACCAATGATTGTAGGAACACTTCCCATGCCCAGATCCATGGTTGGTGTCTACCAGTGAGTGTAGGAAGACTTCCCATACCCAGACCCATGGTTGGTATACACCAATGATTGTAGGAAGACTTCTCATGCCCAAATACATGCTCGGTATCCACCAATGACTGCAGTCAGACTTTCCATGCCCAGAGACATGTTCCCTTTCTGCTGTCTCATTATTCCTGTCTCACCACTCCAGTGCTCAAAGGGGCTAAAAATAAGGTCATTTGGGAAATAGGTCGGGCTCCATTCTTCTATGGAATGGAGGTAGGTGGAAAAAAGAAGCTGAGTATTAAGTTATATCCTTATCATCTAAGTATAGAAATGCACAGAAAAGTGAAGCAAGTGCTTCTTGTCTGACATAAATATCAGTTTGCATCACCATGATGCTGGGGAATCAATGCTCGGCAATGTATATTGAATAAGCAAGGGTAATATTGGAGGTGTACTTTAGGAAAATGTTGCATGGGTCATATCAAGTAAGTGAATGATGAATTACTTCATAGTTCTATAGACATAATGTGACATTATTTTTGTATTTTATACCATGTACTTGTTTTAGAAACTCAGCAAAAGCATAATACCCCCACTTCATGCTTTCAAGAGCTGTCTCTTTCCATTTTGGTGAGATTAAAGGGTTCCACTTCATATCATCAAATTACCATTTCATCGAATTGCAAATCATCGAGACCAAATCATCGAAAACTCATTTAATCGAATCTCACATCATTAAAAACTATGAAGCAACTACAAATAACATCCCAGACACTTTGTACTATGTTTATGCAGGGGGGCAAGCCCCCCTGCACCCCCCATAATTAAATATACCAACTCCAAGGTTGCACTACAGTGGGGTTAGGAAATTACCTTTTTCCCCCACTGTAGTAAAAACATTGTGGAATGTTATTTGTAGTTGCTTCATAGTTTTCAATGATGTGAGATTCGATGAAATAAGTTTTCGATGAAATGAGTTTTCGACGATTTGGTCTCGATGATTTGCAATTCGATGAAATGGTAATTCGATGATATGAAGTGGAACCGATTAAAGTAACAAGAACATAAGAACAAAGAATGTATATGGCAAATGATAACCAACAGCCTGTTCTTGAAATAATAAAGAAAGTTCTGCATGTTTGTGTGTGTGTGTTTGCATAGAAACATATGTATCTATACACGCATGAATGTGTGTGTGTGTGTGTCTGTCAAGATACACAAACAAGGGGCTAATTACAACATGTGTGTTAATACCACACTGTAATAGAAAAATCTAATACATTGATTGATTGATTCATTCGTTCTTCGGTTCATTCTCCAATTCCCAATTAATCCAGTTGATGATGGTGGGGGGTATCGTGTGCTAGCACTCAGTGAGCACAAGGCATAAAAAATAATTGTGAGTGAGTCAACAATCCACTGTAGGACATGTACAGCTGCTCACACTTATTCACTACACATCACAGGGCTTTGAAAAAAAATGCAGCTGACCTCGTTTGACCTCTTTCAGAAAGATGTCTGAAAATAAAAATGAAGTAAGATGAATCTACCCCCCCCCCCCCAAAAAAAAAAATGTGCTCTTAACTAAGTGTATATTCTTATCTCATTTTTGAAGGAGCTTAAGGAGACCTGATTTGGTGTAGGAACTTCCAAAATTACATAGAAAGTTAAATGTGTAAATAGTGCTTAACATATATTAGTGCAGTTCAGCCATTTCACCTTTCTGAAATTTAGAAACTGGACAAATTATTACTGAAATCCTTTCTTAGCATTCTCAATTCGCCCATGTGTAGTCCCCATGTCTCCAGAATCACAGCACCTTTACTTTACATTCTGAATGAGAAGAGCAGGTGCTGTAAAACGTTTAAAGTATCAGTACTTCTGGGAAGCATTAAGGTAGCTATATTCCAAAAAGGAAACCACACAGGAAATTCTACTGCAACCAAAGAAGAAAGGAAGTCGTATATTACAGAATCTTGTCATACGTAAAGCAAGGACATGCAGTGACTACTTACATTTGATTAACTGCTTCCTTTATTATCCATTTCATCATTGTCAAGATTATTATTAATGTCTTTAAAATATTGAACTTCAAATACCTACCAGGGTTTTGTTGCTTTGCCCTCCAGTTTAAGCAAGTCAAATAAAAATTCATACTTTTTAATTTAGTATGGCAGAAGTACGCATTCATACTAACAGTGACTGATTATTAGCATTTAATGTCAAAGTTATCATAATTCATTATATTTTGAGACCTCTACTGTCAGTGTCTGATTTTTTCCATATGCATGCATGAATAATGTCTGCTTGAATTAGTTTGACTTTCTGAATGATGTTATGATTAGAAACTGTTGCTAGGGATGGACAGATTTGATCTGCACTAATCCACTTCTCCATGGCCCACATCAGAACAAGGGATTTGCAGAAGCAATGCATCAAAGTTGCATATGAGTGTTCAGCATTGCCGTATTGGTATGAAACATCTAATCACTACATAGATGGCTAATACACTTTCTGTTGTCTAATTCGCCAGTAGGCGCACAATGAATCTGTTGTCATAAAGCCTGTATGAAAAAATGCAAGGCATTGAAAACACCTAAAACTACTACCTACCACAAACTACAAACAGATGATAGACACCAACATAGCTTCAGCATTATAATGTAGTGCTATAACTGATGAAGTCACACACAAAAATGGGGACTCAAGATATACTATTACAGTTGGCCAAAGTACTTAAAAATACTGAAGCATGTTGCTTGGAAATTACTAAATTTGCTTTGTGCTGACTTCTTAATCTAATGCTTTTGAATTTTCCTTTTGGTAACAAGATTTTTATTTTTATCAGAAAGATACTTTTTACAATCCTCACTTGCTTAGATGGGTGTATATAATGCCTACATATTTAATTTCTATTTGTTCAGCTGATTTAAACATGAATGACTGGACACTGGCTAGCCACTTGACAGTACCATTTGTGTTCTTTAGACATTTACACGGTAAGTAGCCAAAACACAGAGAAGTCATTCAGCTCTCGATCTGTATCCTGGCCAAAATATATGGCCATTACGCTTCCACAATCAGACCAGTTTTCTTTATTTTAGCATTCTACAAATGCTGATTTCTTAAGATCATTATGCCTCTGTGTCACAAACTGCTGGCAAGTATTCATATCAGCAGAGTTAATACTATAGTTGCTCAATCAAAGGAGCTTGAAACTTCAGTTCCTAGTATCACTGTTTTTGGACACGAGAGAGAAATATGCTATCCATTGTATGTTTGCTTACTATGAGGTCCATATCTGTCACCATCTGCAGAAAAAGTGAGCCAACCTTTTTACTGTCTATTTCTAACAGTGTTTGCTCTTTTTTTAGCAGTACAGCAAACTCTGAGTGAGATAAATAAAACAAAGGGGGTGTGGCTAAACCCCCACACATAGGATGGCACACACAGTTTGCCCCCCTTCAAAAAAATAATGATTGCTATTAGGGTTGCCTGTATCGCACTTGAGTGGCTGTGATCCAAGATTCTGACTACCTGAGCTCACACAATACAATCTACTTTGCTGAGCTTCTGTGATCTCAGATCAGGTTAGGCTAAGTAGCCACTGACCAGTGTTTAGGTTTATATTCATGAACAAAGTATTCTGAAATTACAAAGTAACTAAATTGGACCTGCCTATTGATGAGTAGCATTAAATGGCCTTAGACAATGTGTCCTTGTGACACTGATTATTTCAAACATGCTTGTTTGACTCATTTATTTTCACCAATTGCTTGGTTTCAAGCCTGTACTTTATCTGAATTTTATACATTCTGGCCTAGTTAGGGGCCTCCACGTGGGACTAGCATGTTTTTTTTTTCAGAGTAGGCTTGCCTAAAGGGTGTTTTTATTGGTGTTTTCTTCAACAAATATGCAGTAGAGGGGAATGTGTACAATGAAACTGTGTACTCAGACTAGCTTTGTTTAGAGCTAAAAAAAAGGGTAAGACACATGCCAACCTATACTTTTTTCAAACACATATATAAAATCAGCCACAGTACGAATACCAGCAAGCCTATCCAAATGAATGAACAGTATGTTTTCATCATTAGTGATCATCTTGTAAATGTCGATCAAGAAATGCATCCAGTAATATTTTGTATGATGCCATTTAATAAACAGCTCAGTTACTTCTACCACCAGAGGGAAATCTGCAATTTATGCCATTAGTTCATGGATGTTGTGTTCTAACTTTTTTAGAAACTAATTAATCATTTGTGTCCATTTTTCTGGCTTGCATGATGCATCCTCTGTTAACCTTGAAATGGAGCTGTGCCTCACCTAATTCTTAAATGCCATCCAATAATATCAATATAACATCCAAGAATATGGGTTGAAATCTACAAATACCAGACTATTACATAATTATTCTTATAAATTTAATTTACTTCATAAGGAAGCTAGAGATATTTGTCTCAGTTTAGTTAGGATACAGATGGAAAAAAAGGTATCCTATGCCTGATCTCTAGTAGACAGGGTAAAAACTGAAAAAAAAATCCTAACATTTTATATGGATTATTGTAGCTCTAATATGATGATCAGGTCTAGTGAAAAAACCCACAGTAAATCTCTATTTGTAGTTAGGATAAACAAGACAATGAACTGAAACTGGAAAAGTATTGCTGGAAAAAAATACAGTCATAAGTAAGCACAGCAGAGTCATCCTAATTGTAATGAGGAAGGTGATGGGTAAGAACAAATAACACAGATTATGCAGCAGATTACAGGAACTAAAACCTTAATAGTGATATGAGCTGAAACAAAAATCTTATATAACAAATCGAACCTGGCAGACCACAGTAAGGATATGCTTATTTAACTGTAGGGAATGGATTCGAAAAGTCAACAATGCAGTATTTAGACATGCCACAGAGAAAGCAATTACGACATTCATGTATTTGTTCATTCATTCTTTTTTGCCATTATACCCTTAATCTGCCTCAGGGTCATATGGGAGCTGACAACTAAACTAGTTACTGTGAGAAATGTGTCGCAGTATAGCAGTCATAATGTAGTCCTGGTTTTGTATTAGTATATAATCATATCACTGATATGAGGTCAAAACATACACCGTCGTGTCACGATTTGACCAGCCCAAGAAGTAAAATTGTTTGAGTCTTATACATAATAATTCATTGTTACAATGTTGCACATTATGTCACTCCCTGGCATTAGTAGGGCACTTAGGAAGGCAAAACTGTTAAATTAGTGGTGTGGTTTATATTAATGCTGATGAGGAATAAAATACATGCATGGTGCCCATTGTCAAAATAAGAGCACAAATGAAGTTTGGCAACAAACTAAGTTGTCCCGGGACATCTTCATTGGGGGGGTAGGTTAATATTAGGGGGAGTTAAGTGGGTTGGGGAGGTGAAAGGGTTAAGTGGAGACAGGGATGGTTGGGAGGAAATGAGATAATGATGGGGAGGAGCTTAGTAGGTTTAGGCTAGTGTAGTTGGGTCAAGCTATCACATTTGGCATGCACTTGCTTGCTACTCTAAGTGTCATGTCCGTGACGACCTGGAAGTATGGTGGTGTAGGTAGGCCATAGTCTACTTTTGGCCAGGAATTTTCTGGTCTGTTTGATTGTTTGTGTGCTTGGGGTGATGTTGATGCCTAAATGGTAGGTTGTTGGCTGTCTGAGTTTTATTGGCTGGTGGGTTCATGTTGAGGTTGAATGTGCGGGACCGGGGGGGGGGGGTTCTGAGTGCAGCATCGAGTTTGTTGCTTGTTGCTGGATGGATGTTTGAGCTGCGGTGTTGGTTTGGTGTTTGTGGCATCTAAAGGAGGTGGCCGTAGTGATTCAGACATGGTTGTTTCATTGGTGGTATTGGGTTGTGTTTTGTATTGGGGGTGCAGAGGGCATGCGGTAGCCAGTCTGTTTTGAGTTCAGTGTTTGAGCGTGAGCTCAATAGTGTTGTGCCCTTGTGGCTTGTCATTTGCATGTGCTGGCAGGGCTGTGGTTCTGGCTTACAGTGCAGTGGTGAAGGATCTGTTTGCGGGCTTTGGTTTGGTGGAGGGGGCCATTCATTGTGACACAGACATATTGGTGGGTGAAGTTAGCATGGAATAAGGGAAAAAATGGAGTTGTTGCTGGGTTGGCAGCTCTGTAGGCTTGAAGAGGATTGGTGCATTGTCCGTCCGAGTGGCTGCGGCTTCTGTTTGGTCCTGAGAGACTGGGGAGTGCTGTTTTTTTGTCATCCCTTCTTTGGGGCAAGGTGGTTTCGGAGAGAAAAAAGAGAAAGAGGAAGGTAGGGGGTTTTGTTGTTTTTGGAGATGGTGCTGTTGCTCGCCAATGTGGTCGGATTGGTGCCATGCTTTTGTTGGCCGTGTCACAAAGTGCAGGGGCTGCTTCATTTAAAGGAGCCCCATTGCAGGCTGAGGCATTTCTTTTCATCTGGCACTTTTACGGGCTTCAAGTAAAAAGGGAGTAATGGCTGCTACAGCACATGTGTGGTGCTAAGCATTAGCTGAAGGGGAATATATCGATGTTCTGCTTTAATCGAGTGGTGATCTGGTGCCTTCCTCTCTACGGGTTATACAAATCGCAAATTGTATGCTGTGTGTTCCTCATCCTAAAAGATGTCATTAAATGCAGTACCAAATTGACTTGCCAGGCTGATTCTGGTTTTCCTTTAGTTAATATAAGCCATTATTATGTGGAGAGTAATAAGGGCTATTGTGAATCTGGTATATCACAATGCAAAGAGCTCGACAGGGCACTGCCTGAGAATAAATGCCAGACAAAAATGGACTCTTGTATTGAAATGTGTGTGTCTAATAGTGAGCGTGATATTCAGTTTGAAAATTCCTGAGTCTCTAAGTGTCGAAGGTGGAGGAGAATTTACTGTTAAGGATAAGTTGGACAGTATATGGGAAACATCACCATACAATAGGCCTGATGAAGTTGAACAGTATTCTGTGCCTGTAGAGGACTTGGAGCCTGTCCAACTTATGCGGAGTGCTTATGTAGAAAGTGAAAGCAAATGTTTGATATCTAGATGTTCTACTTCATTGTTGGATCACAAAAGTGAAGGTGGCCTTGTGGTTTCGAACTATAAATGTGATCTTACTTAAAAAAAAAAAAAAAAAAGCCTTAAATATACTTGAGGAGAATATCAGCAGTAACATATGTGGTAGTATGCAGGCATGTAAACTGGAAACAGGTGGTAATTCAACAGTTAAATTATGCCAGTGAAGGATTTCAGAAAATGATTCACCAGAAAAAAATTGTACTGGTTTTTCATCCAGATTTATGGTTAACTGAGTGGGACAGTGTGGTAGTTATACAATTATGTTGCTGGGTTTTTGCTTACATTGCCCGATTTGGTGGGATTAGGAGTTGTCTTGTCTAGTGGTGGGTACAATACATACTAGGTTTAGGTTGGCATAGCCATTGGTGGCATTGGCATTTGTTCTTCAGTTTGCGGGGGCCTTGCAAGCCCAGTAAACAGCTATGGTCAGTTGGTCACTGCTGCTCATGTACTTATATTTGCATTGGTATTTAGTCTTTCGGCTTTTCCCAGTGAGGGGTCGCTACAGCAGAGCTCTGGTCTGTTGGTGATTGGCAGTGGATTTTGCAGTGCTGAGTGGCGGGTCCAACGCCCGGCCTTTGAAGAGGGCACACCCATTTGTGCATGCACCTAGCTGCATGTCCTTAGACATCACTCGACTGATGTGATCCCGTGAAGTATTTCCTATCTCCCATTCAATCAAGGTTTCTTTGAAGAGGGCCAAAGAGGTGCTCTGCTTGACATGTATGGGCTGTCTATTCCAGAGTCTGGGGTGTCTCTGGGTCAGGAACCTATCCTTCCAGCATGTTTTGTTCATGGTGATGACAAGGTTTAGATCCCTGGAGCATGCGTCTCTGAGGGATTGGGATTTCCTTAAGTGTAGCATGTTCAACAGCTTTGGTGGTCTGGAATTGCAAAGTTGCCTGGTTTGTGGTAGAGATAGGTCCCTTCAGATTGGGTTTACATTTGATATTTTCCACTGGTAGTTGAATTTATCCTGGGTATTTGATAGGATCATAGTAAGCACTGCTTCAGTTATGGCTACTTTGTCACAGAGGGGTGTGTTGGTGGTACATTCATTCCTGGGTTGGCAGGATAGGTTGTCCTTGAAGATTGTCTTGGAATGTGTTATGTATTTTGGATGCTTTACATGTCTTTTTCTTTCTTGCAGATGGGGTCTTGGAACATTGTGGCTGTAGTTGGGATAGGTGGGTATAAGGTGGAGCCTTCTTGTTCCTATTAGAGGGTTTAATTTTGTCCTTTTCTTTGTAGATAATGGTGTACCGAGTTCCACTGGTGAGATACAGTGAGTTCACAGATGATCATGCTTTGGTGTCGATTAAGTGGTGGGGTCATTGGATTGGCGTTTTCTGGATGCTGCTGTTGTAATTTGGAATAGGTGGGTATAAGGTGGAACTGTCTCTTTACAGGTTAGAGGATTTACTTTTTGTCCTTTTCTTTGCTGATGGTGGTGTCATGGGTACCAGTGGTGGCGCCACACAATGAGTTCACAGATGAGAGAGGTAGTGGCAAGCGAGGAGGATACACATGATGAGCTGATTTGGGAAACAGTTACTGGCTGAAGTAAGCGCATTTCAAAGTTGAGTTCGGTAGAGGACTTACATGGCTAGCCAGAGAAGGACAGGCATTTGAGCTGATTTCAAGTTTAACCGATAATACCGTCTGTATGTTAGATCAATGTTGAAAAGTTGTTCCCACTAAAGGGAGCATCAGCCATTTAGCCACAGGTAAGAGTTTAGGACTCTGTAGTGGGCTTGATGAGGTTACAAGTAATTTATGTTATGTAATCTTCATTAAGGCATGTTACTGTGGGTGGGGTGGAGTCACAACAATCTTAGAATCATAGGGCATTATTACACAATTGGCTTTGGGGTGATTACAAGCTAGACAACATCTGGCTTCATTTCTGTGGGTAGCAGTTATCATGTGTGGCAGGTAGCCAAGATCGATTTTATTTCTACATTCTGCTGCTATTGTCTTTCTTGGGACAGGGGTAGAACCCTAGGGTGAGTTTAGTCACCTATCCAGTTGTTTGGTTGTGGGATAAGGAGGTATTGTTATTGTATATGCAAGGCAGTGTTTTGTTTCAAACACAGGTTTTTGGGGAGTTAGGCATTGCTGAAGTTGCATGGCAGCTACTTTAAGATGGTTACTTTGGTAGGGGTTAATAAGTTAGTGTGTTTCACTGTGGAGGTTACCTTTGGGTTATTTCACCAAGATGTTCTTTGGGGTAGATGGGTAATGTTGGGGGTGGTTTTAGAAACTGGGTGTGTTGTTACAGGGGAGTTAAAAGGTTTAAATGAAAATTGGTTGCAGGATAAGGCAGCTGTAGGACAAAGGAGGTTGGTTTTCTGCCAGCTAGGGTAGGACATTAAAGTCGGAGTTAGACTGTTCCCTATGGTAATGGAGTTGTTGCACATATAGAATTGGGTAGTCGGTGGGCTAAGGTGATGTGCTACAGTTAATAGTGTCTTGTTTGTGAGATTTGCTACTAGTTTGACTGGGTGCCGTCTTGCATTCAAGGGGTTATAATTTGTGGTTTTGTTGTGGTTATAGGCTGTCAATACATTCAGGTTCAGCCATGATTTCAGCTTTAAAGGCAGCGGGATAAAAGGGTATGTGTTCTTTTGGTGTGGATGCTCCGGTGTTACAATGGGGTCACAGTAATCCTACTTTATTTAGTTTCATTAGGGTGTGTTTCAGTGGCATGGCAAAGGGGTTTATGATGGGATTCTAAGGTGCTTTACAGACGATGGGTACACCAAATGATGTTTGGCTTGACCCTTCCCTTTATGGGAAGTGGATTGAACAATTTTGGGTAGAAGGGAGGGGGAAACACCCTGGTCAGGCTGGTTGGCGGAGAAGAGGGATAGGCTTGCCCTCTTCTGTTCCCCCCTGATGTCTGGATGTCCACTTCAAGGATCTAAGGGAAAGGAAATGAGCAGTTGGAGGAAGCTTGTTGAATATATAAGCAAGCTGAGGTAAGGATGGTGCTTATTTGGTGGAAGGTAATTTAATGGATGGTGTATGAAGTGAGTTGGGATGCTGCTTCATAGGTAAAGTAAGGGAGCAGAGGTATGGACCCTGCTTGTTGAGCAGGGTGAGTAGGTACGCTGTCCTGATTAACGTTACGATGAATGGTGTATGAAGTGAGATGGGACACTGCTTCATAAGTAAAGTAAGTGAGTAGAGGTATGGACGCTGTTTACTGTGGCAGGGTGAGTAGGTACGCTGCCCTGATTAACTTTACAAGGATGTTATGCTGTGTTTAGAATCAATTATATCATGAATAGTTGTAATTAATAAAGTTGGTGATCAAAGCTATGTTATGGAAATTTAATAAAGGTTGTCAAATGTCATTTGGTGTGATGTGCATTATTGAAGGAGACCGGGACAACTGTACCAAGCCGGAATGCTGCATCTTTTTTCTTTTTTTAATTTGTTGGAATATCTGTAACTTTAACTCCACAAGTTACTGCATTCTTCAAATAATGTGTGATTTCCTAATATATCAGTAATATTTAGTTATGACACTATATCTTTGTAAACATATTTTTGAGAAAATGTGTTTTAATGTATCTTCCTACACTGTGTACATATTTAGTGAATAATTCAAATGTTTAAAAAAAATGTCCTTGACTGAATCATCTGTCCTTGATTATTTCGGGCATTGTCATTTATTCTGGAGTAAGACACTGACAGCTATGTAAATATGATGAACAGCATTTATGCACATGGTAGCACCTTAACATATTGCAAAGTACTTTACATAAAGCAGACCTTAGAAACTTCTTTCTCTCCGTCCCTAGGTCATAAAGAAAGGTAAATCTATGTTTATATTCTAGCTACCTCTGCTTACATGTGTATTTAACCCTGATGTAGTGTTTCCACTCTTAGAAATGAAACAGATGGTCTGAGATCTGTATATTCCCTCTAGATAAACTAAGCTCACTATTCATACTTCATAGCTTGCATGTCAGACTGCTTCCACTCTTCTTTTGTATAACTTTTGTTATGCGACATGAAAAAAATCACATAGCAAATAATTGAAAAAACAAGTTATAAAAGAAATGCAGAGTTAAATGGAACACACTGTAGATAGACAGACAACTCTCATTCTACTCTTTGTAATTTTAAACAATCACTAGCCAACACAGTCTAAGTGAAAAAAAAAAGGTTTCAAAAACTCATGGGGTACACAAAGCTACAGTGTGCTTATGTATAATGATTTATGAATCATGTAACAAGTTTAGCTTAAAACTCTACAGACTTTACCTATACAGAAAAGAATAACTTTTCCCACTGACTTCTGCAAAACATTAATATTTAATGTCCTTTCCTTATAGCTTTAGTTTTGCCATTAATGTTTTATCAGAATATTTCAATTTATGCTACCTGCACACACAAAAAAAAGTGTAGTGATGTGCACAGTTGAAATACAATTCCAATGTGCTAATTAACACAACTGTAATAAAAGTCTCTATGCCACATTACTTTAGAGATGGTGTACCAAATATACAAAAAATTAAAACAGTATGGTTTATTTTTTTGTTGTTGTTTGTCTTTCGGCTTTTCCCGGTTAGGGGTCGCCACAGTGGAACTCCAGTCCGCTAATGTTTGGCAGTAGATGTTTACGGTGCTGAGTTGCCAGCTCGACGCCCAACCTTCAGCAAAGGCACGCCGATTCACGCATGTCTTTCGAAACACCACTTGACCGCAGGGAGGACATGCAGACTCCACACAGAAGGCACTCTCCGCACTCCAGCCGAGAATCGAATGGGAGAATCTCTTGCTGTGAGATAACAATGCTACTGCTGCACCACTGCGGATTAAAACAGTATTTACTTAAAACCATATTTGTACACTTTCCCTATGCTTTTAGTACCGAATCAAGTAAATACTTGAGTGTAATACAATATCAAGCCTACTCTAAACTAAGGGAAAAAAAACAAGCAAACAAATAAATAAGTAATTAAATAAAAAAAAAAAAATTATAACTATCCTGGAAAAACTGAAGACTGCATATGTATTATCTTGAAGCAAGACACTTAAAAAATGGAAGCACGAGTTTTATGCCACATAAAAATCTATTACTTGCAGTTAAATAGTTACTTATCCATAGTTCTGCCTGAGCTGTCTTATCCTAATGTCACTATATGAAAAGGCTGAAAGAAAATATTTATTACTACCGATAGTGCCAGAATAACACAATCTTTTCCAGGACATACAGCAAAAGTATGATGCTACAATTCAATACTAAAAGAAAAACTACTGTAAAACCAAATGCCGCTTTTCTGAAATTGTTTAAAATAGTGTGTGTTATTTTTCCCTCCTATGAAATGTAATGTTTCACAGCTCTGCTTTTAGCCCAACCTTACTAGAGAAATAATTTTTAAATTTCAAAATATTATTAACCTAGAGATATGTTGCTAGATATTTATTCTATCTAATAAAATATAAAACAGAATGTCACAACTTTAGTTATCTTCGGTCACGTAAGTACTACAATTCCAAATGCTACATTTCTATAATTAGTTTAGAACATACACACCCACATACAAAAGTATACATACAGCTGTGTCACAAAGACATTGGTGAAGTTTAGACTCAATGACGTTTAGTTAAAGCACTGAGGAATAACAATATAAATATTCAATATTTTGCTTGTAGATGAAGTGAAATTATTTCTTCAGATTGATAACAAGGGATTCAGCACTTTGGAGAAAGCAGTTTCCTATGTGCAGAAAAGTAATCTGATTTTAAATTTTTAGAAATGGATATGGGGCTACATTTCACTCAAGAGACAATCATAGTAAGACAACTGGATGTTAATGATAGCATCAAAAAATCCAAAATCTGAATTGTATTCTCAATTTAACCAAACATTTCAGTAATTCATTAATTAAGCAAGTTTAAAAGGATAATCGGGTAGAAGTTCTGTCACAAAACATATACTACTCAAAAAGCATAGCTGTTAGGATAATCACATTTATTAACTTTTAAACCATAAACTTGTAAGCTGTTCATTTTCTTTGCATTTTATTTTACTAAAGCCCATTTAAGTTATTTATTTTTAAAGTGCATATATGATCTTGAAATGTGTAAATGATTTAAGAAAGATACTAACTTCTGAAAGAATATGTTAATTTCATAAGAAGGCGGAGCAATAGAAGAGTCACTGTAAATGATGGATGATATGCTAGCATGCTCCATAGTATATCCATGGGGGCATGCAAGGGGAGGGAAATTGGCATTAAAACCCTTCCCCGGCAGCAGTATGATGAGGCACCAGCAACCTTCATCTCTTCACCTGCCCCATACATAGGTCAGGGGTTAACCCTGAGGAGGTAAAAAAAAATGAATCTGCTAATTTTTAATTTAGATAAGTGGGATAAGAATAGGGTATTCTTCTCTAAGTAAACATAACTCAATTTTTTTTAATTAGCTTTACTGTCATTTATTTGCTTAATTTTAAGACATTTTATTGATAGGGAATTTTTTATAGTAGCATCAAAAGAAACAGCAAATTATTTTATTGTTTAAGCTGAAGTTAAATCAACATTATGCTCTTATAGCAGCAGGAGTGGTCCTCATTTAGAGGTCTGAAATGAGAGAATGCCTGCCCTATAGTTGCTCTAAGGTGGGTGTTATTTTTGCTTTGGTGATGAGAGGAATGAGTATTGTCAAAAATCCTGTGAGGTAGGGTGCAATTTATTATTGTTGTAAGAAGTGCATATTGAAGATTGCAAGTAGGGTGAAATAGTCAAGGGGGAGTGCTGCAAATGCACATATAAGGAGATTGTACACTTAAGGAAAACGTATATCAATTTGCTTCCAACTTAGGATAAATTCATTATACTGGTAACCTAATATGAACAACAAAGATGTTAATCAGTTTATAGTGCGGTTTGACCAGTCATTTGAGAAAAGGTGTGTGCTGTATTCTCACCCAGAGGTCCCTTACAGTCTGTGACTATTGCATTTATGCAATCTTTAATTGTGAATGAAGTGATGATGGGGAGGGGGGGTGGTAATTAAATAACATCCAGTACTGAATTTATTATCTGCTGGTAGCAAAGATATAAGTAAGGACAAACAAGTACAATGCTGCATTGAAAGATAACAATAGGTAAATGTAGTTGGAGTTGTTATGCATTTTTTGTTAAATGGAAGAGGTTAAAAGTACTTACACTAGAGGATAGATATTTTTCTATTTTTTAGGCACATTCATTTTGTTGTAGACAAGGTTACTACACCTTTTTAATAGATATTAGACATTGCAAATATCTGAGTAGCATGCATGGGAGACATAAGAAGAAACAGAAAGAGATGAAATCAGCATTGTTAGTGTCTCATGCTTGTATAAGTGACTTGAGCATGTAAGGCTGGAAAAGATAATCAAAGGTAATAAGTAAATATTATGACAATTAGACAAGGACGGAAGTTGTTAATAGTAAGCTATCAAAGGCAGTACTGAAATATATAAGGAACACTATTTGAAGCCTATAGATTTATTCACATTTTGAGCAGAGGTTTGCCATTATTGTTTAGCCTACAGGAATATTAGCTTAAAATGCGGTTGTTTAGAGCATTATGCATCTTTGCCAAATGAGTGATTAATGGAGTTGATGTTGTGAGCTGCAGTTAAATATTATGCGTCTGTGATTATTTGATTTTCAATTTGCTTTAGTATTGCATTGAAGATGATCTTTCATGGTTTATTTTTGGGAACTCACACATTTGTGCACATTATTTAACTGTATGTGATACATTCTAACGGTTTTCTTATGGCTGGAAATACAAGTTTACTAACAGCATGAAACATCATAGTAAAGAATAACATGCAGATGAAAATCTTAAGATTTTAAGTTTAGGAATGTTTGAGAAAATGCATTGGTGATTTCTGATTTGAAAACTATTTCACTCTCTACAAACATTATGCAAAAGTTACATTTATTATTTTCAAACCAATTTAGTGAAAGTAAAATCCTTTGGCAAAGAAAAGAGTGATGACATTGTTGTCAATTTCCATTACAGTATACACTAAAATAGATGCCAGGGAGTTTTCCTGTAATAAAATGTCATTAATTAATGAGAACATCCTGGTTTATGCATTGGGTACTAAATTATAGAACAATAATGCCAAAAGATGTAATTTTTTCTTCTTATATTGCCCTTAATTGATTATCTGGATTCTTTCTTACATAAAATAAGGTTTTCATTTACTCACTAAACATTAAGCCCTGAATTAATGAAATGGGTATGCACAATAAGCATGCTTTAACTGATTGGAAGGTGGAAATGAATAAAGCAAGGATGACCTCATAATCTACATAGGTTCATAGGTAGGTACTGGGCTATCTGCCCGAAGGCATATATTAGCCCAGCCACATTGTGCGGTATTCACCGCCCCTTTGGTTAGTTCCCTAGGCCCTTGATCTAGCAGCTAGAACCCTTGGCCCCTATCTAGTAGAGCTGTTGGTATGATCCCTGGTGTGAACTTTCTGTTACCCATCCACTCGTCAAGATTCCTCTTGAAGAGTGATAGTGAGGGGCTCTGTCTTATGTAGGGTGGGACCTTGTTCCATAGCAAGGGAAGTCTTTGCGAAGGGAATCTATCCCTCCAGCATGTTCTATTCATTGTTGTGCTGAGGTTTATATCCCTAGAGCATGTAGCTCGAGTAGATTTGGTTTTGCTAAGATGGAGCATGTTCAACAGTTCTGGGTTGGACATGGCTCTGTATGTTAGACAGAGATCGCCCCTGAGAAGGCGGTATGCAACAGAGAAAAGTCTTCATTTTTTTCAATCGTGCTGCATAGGGCAACTGTTTGAGGCCAGTAATCCTCTTAGTGAGGTACCTCTGTGGTCTCTCCAGCTGCTGGAGATGCCTAGCCAGGTACATTCCAATTGGTGCATTGTACTTAATAATGGGTCTGATGAGGGAAGAGTAGAGGGGCACCATTATATCCTTAGCTCTTGATGCGAACCCTTTCGTGATCAGATGGGTCACATAGAAGAATTTTCTAACCACCTTGGCAACATGGTTATCAAAGAAAAGCTGACTATTGAGAATATTGACATAATATTCATTATCCCTTAATTTTTTAATATATGTTTAAGCAGGGAATAAAAGAACTTAGATGATGATACCCTTACAGAAATAAAACTTCATTATCAATGTTTGTCTTCCCATCATAAACATTGAATAGTATGAAATGAGATGTGTCTGAGAGAATATAGAGCTAGAATGTCAGCTGATAACTTCCCAGTGATGTTATAAATTGTCATTTTAATAAAATAATCTATATCTATTCAACATATAAGACATAGTTTATTGAAAATTCATTACTAGGTCAAAATAATGAATAAACCGTATTAAAAAGTTGTTATATATGATATAATTTATTCTTCTAATCATAAATATGTTTTTTAGTAATTGATATTTTGTATTTCTCCTAAATTGAATAAACTTTATATAAACATATATAAAGATAGCAAGCAGTTTAATACCTACAACAGATAAAAGAATGTTTGAAGGTAAAACAATTAAGATTTATTATTCTGCTTAGCATTCAATTTTGGTAACAAAAGTTATAAATGGATGATAAAAGGCACTGATTATTTAGATTTGCAATTTATAATGTGTAAATATATGAAACGGACAATAGCGAAGATGTGATATTTTATATAAATGTGATGTGAGACATTTATGATGATATTAAAATCTTGTGTTAATATATGAATAGCAAGATGAAGTCTGAAACTCAAATGTTTGTCATTATTTAGTGACATCATTCCTATGTGATTTGCCAGTAAACCACAAATTTTATGAGGACGGAAAAAATATATGAGACGAAAATCTGGGCATTTGAGAGATTTGTTGATTGTTATTTAATAACTGGGTAGTTGTGTTTAAAAATGACCCTTTTCAGATATGACCCCTAATCTAATGGAGTGGAACTCAGATACTGTTAACATTAATTAGACAACTAATTTATTGCAAATTTGATATACAGAAGCTAGCCTATATTTGTGTAGTAAATGAAAATGCAGGGCAACGATTAAACTGGATATGACATAATTAATGTTTGAAAATCAAACCTTATTAAAAGATTTGGAACTTAGATACAATTAACATTAACTATACAAAACTAATTTAATGCAAATTTGATACTCATTAGCTAGTGTTCCTTTGAGTAGCAAAGGAAAATGCACAACAAAGATAAAACTACATACTAAAAAATGAATTGTTGAAAGTCAAAACAGAGACTGATATAAAGAACAGAAAAAAAGCAATTAACAAAGAAAAAGGAGACAATTGATAATGATAATTTTAATCTGAACCTGATAGACTTGCATCAGGGAATTTTTGTTATAATTCTTCTTGATATATTCAATTTGATACACGTAGCAATAGTAGTAGTAATAGCATTCATAGTTTTTGTTCTGATATTTTTTTTCTATTTGTAACAGTAATCTTAAGTTGAAAGTTCATGATGAGAAATATAAATATGGAAGAGAGTATAAGTAGTAAAGACTGAAGAAGACAGTAAGGATTCCTTATTATAAGTGGATTAGACACATGTAAACATTGTTAACATTGCATGTTTAAGAGCTAACATGAATTTTGAGAATCTGAAAGTATTACACTAATTTTCAGCATTTACAATATTGCCCAAGACATAGATTATAGATGGAACAACAATCATTATTTTAATTGCATCTCTTCCCATTTCCATTCTCATTTTTTTCCTTTGATCTATAAGTTTGTAAAAATCATTATCATTAAAGCACAAGTGCACCATGCATACAAATTCTAATAGAAGATAGGCTTAATTATGTTCCTCTGTTAGGTCCAAGGTACTAAACAAAGATGATTATAAGCAGGACAAGCATTGGTTGATCTCAGGAAATTTATTTTATTTTAAATGTCCTGAATTTTAATCTTAATATCACAGTAAATTGTCCACTGAGGCACAAATGCATTCATTTGTGTCAGAAATTAAAAATACCTTACTGATACAAATTAATATTTTTGGGATATGACATAACTCAAAAGAAATCATGATACTATTAGAGATACATGTTAATGTTAGTACAGGTGGACACTTCCTCTCTTTTTTTTCCATTTCCCCTTGTATTCTTTCTCTTTCCCTCTTCTTAGTTATGTTTTACTTCCCTTCCTTTCAAACACATTTCAAAGTAATATTAATAAATAGCAAATAGATTTATGGTTTCTGTGCAACATAATCTGGACAGGAGGACATTATTAATAAAAATATTAATTTATCTGAAAAATGAACACGACAGTTTATATATAAAACAGTTATCCTAATATAAGCTTAACAGGGGGAATCAAATAATCTAGAATAGACAAGATAATGAAAAGAAAGAATGTGATTTAGTTGGTGGTGGTACTTGAATTTATCTAGGAAATATTTATCTTGCAACGTAATCTGGACAAGAGGACATTATTAATAAAATATTAATTTATCTGAACAATGAACATGACATAATATATATATATATATATATATATATATATATATATATATATATATATAAAACACAGTTTTTCTAACATGAACTTAACAGGGGAAATCAAATAATCTATAACAGCCAAGGGAATGAAAAGACAGAATGTAATTTAATTGGTAGCACTTCTTGATTTATCTAGGAAACTTTAGTTTCCAGAATGAAGGTAGTTAAATATACATATATTATTATCATTGCTGTTATATTTTAGATGATTATGCATCACTTTAGCTCCTTCAGCCTGCTTTAAATCAATTGTCATATGCCATTAGTCTGTTGATATAAGTACATGTTCCCTACTCCATAGGATTAACTAAAAATCTAATATTTGCAACTATGACAGCTCTAAATGTGCCTCATTAATGGTTTTAATAGTGGACTGATTAGCTATCTTAAGTTGAAAAGGACAGGTGTCACCATTTTCCTACAAGAAACACATTTACTAGAAAAATATAGAAAGATTTGCATTTAAAGGTCTCACAATACTGGCTAACCTATATTTTAAAGAGAAAAGGAGGGGTATTAATTTTAATGTCATTAACTCAATTATGCCTAGTAGAATTTTCACATTTAGTGCTACAAAAGGCATTTTCACCATAATAACTAAATATCAAAGCAGACTTTTATCTTGGTTAACTCATATTTGATTTCTGATGTGGGAGCGAACATTTAGTGACCTTATCTTGACATTCTGTTTAATAAACACACTCTACTAAGGTGCAATCACACAAGCAACAGCACCAAAATGGCCATCAAGTAATAAGCCACTTTTTTGTATCATCTAAAAATCTTCTGTACAATGAGCAACAAGTGTTGAATTCTGAATTGACAATATATTTTGTTCTCACAGGTTGCTAAGACAATACTTACATATGTTGAGGCACAATTTGCTCTCATCATAACCCCCTTGATTTGTTGAAAAAACTCACCACCAAAAAACATGAAATTGTTCTTTAGAACTAGCCCCATTAACAGAAGGCATAACCAAAATTCATTCTGGTTCCCTTTCCCTTTGTATATTAGGGTTTCCTCAAACCAGTCTAGTCCTTCCCCATGGGGAATTACTGAAAATAGATCTTTTATGTCTATTGTAACAAATACCACATTTTCTTTGTATTTTTCAGGTGTTACAGTCGAAAGAAATTCCCAGGAATCCTTTAGTATTTCATTTTAATTTCCCCAAATACTTTTTAATTTATTATCTAAATATTTTGCTAAAGGGGCTGTCTTGGAACCTTTAGCAGATATGATTGGTTAGTGATTAATGGTTACTCAGAGTACCCCACCACTCCGTAGATCAGAAAGAATTATAAGTAAAAAATCCAATTTGTACAAACAGGATTCTTCTACCAGGGAAGACTTTAAATGGACTATGAACAATTACCATATTTTCAATTATAGTGATGTTGAGTTGACAAAGGAATATTTTAATTTATTCTCCAAGGGATTTAAATATATCCAAACAAAAAACAATGTGATTTAGCTAAACTTATAATGGACCATAAAATGTTTATAAGGAAGGTCAGTTTGGAAACCATTTTTGGGGGAAATGATACAACTAAGAAAAATGACAGCATACGAAGAAAAAGTGTCTTTAACCCCCCCCCCTTTACACCTACAATTGGTGAATTTTGAGTGGGTAGTAGAGAAACAATTAAGGAAAGAAATTTCCAAGAACAAGAGTGGTTTCAACCTTACTAAGAGAGATAGAGAAGCATTGGACTTTTCTAGGAACAACAATAAACTAAGGGTGAGGAAACTGGATAAAGGAGGGGGATAAGTGATCATGGACACTATTGTATAGGAGGCAAAAATTATGGACATCCTAGGAGATACTAATACTTATATTAGGGTTTCAAAAAATGAAACATCGGATATAAAAAGATTGATCTAGTTTTAAGTGATCTGTTTATGGAAAGGGTGATTGACTTAGAAACTATATAAATATTTGAAGAGTAACATGCCAAAATACCCACTATTTTTGGCATCCCCAAAGTTCATAAAGACATATCCCTCCTTATGACCAATCGTATCTGGAGAAAGTTCCAAGACAGTCTTACTGGGTTTTTTGTCACAATATTTCCCTTTTGTGAACAATTCTGTTTAATAACATGAAATGTTAATTCACTTTTGGTGAAGATTCCAACTGTATCAATAAAAAGTCTGATATTATTCTTACTTGATCAAAAGCACTGGTAATAACTGCTGAGGCATTAAATAAAGATTTGAAAGAAATATAATATTCAGAATCATTAGAATTTGTAATTCTTCAAATGTCTGTCACAAATTTACACTGATAGTTGCTTGGTATTAAGAGAATTACTTTCAAATACTGATTAAATAAACTCATGTATTGTATTCTGTCAGTTCATAAAATATTAAGATTTAGCTTCACTATTAACTGTAATAAATCAGTTACCATAAAAATGATTCTAGCTTATACAATAAAAATCAATGATTTATAAGAAGTGGTTAGATAAGGAAATGGAAAATTATTATTCGACAAATGATAAAAGTAGTGAAAACAATGGTTTGACATTCTATGAAATCTTAATCACAAAGGAAAATTACTAACTGGTATGACAATAAATGAATGACTGGGACAAAAACTGATTAACAGTCATAGAAGGGAACTACATTCCACTATTAGTGAAATCTCTAAATAAAAAGTATTGGTCAATACTATAGCTTAAAACTGCAAGTACTTTAGAAAGAATAAAATTACAATCTTATACAACAAAATCAGTGGTAATACCCAAATTGGCTAATACAACAAACCTATTACTCAGCCTAACTTGACAAAAATGCTTAAATTTTCAGGCTGTGTAGACATGCAGCAGGCACTGACATCATCCTTTATGCTTTTTCATTTTATTGAGAAGAAAATCAACATTATAGAGACTAATGTCTTTAATATAAATGCAATAAATGAATTGCCTGTGAAAAAAAGTAGGAATTTTCTAAAGTCCATAAGTAAGACAGACATAGGAGAATAACTTTACAAAACTGAAACAAAAGCCCCTTAGGTAGATTGGATAATCTCATAGTTATAGAACATATTTTCTCATTGAGTTATCTCCCTAATAAAGATATCCCCCCCCCAGTGGTGAAAAACTATTCTCATCTTAGATCTATACATTTACACTCTCAATATGAAAACAGGATAAAACACCAGTTTGTTGTGCCTCTTATAGACTCATATTATTAAATGTTGACTCAAATTTGTTGATGTATGCATTTGCAAACAGATTAAAATAAATAATGCTGTTAATAATAGATAAAGATCAAATGTGAGTTATTATAAATTTACAAATTCTGATTACCTCCAAAAAATTATTACATTGACTGATTATGCAAAACTTAATATAGTATGAACAATAATTAACATAGATATTAAAACATTTGACATTGGAAACATTTATTGAAAGTTTTGGGTAATTTTTGAATACAAAACTCATTTATGTTATAGTGTTTTATATTCACAGAATTTTAAAGGAAGTAAGTATAGTGACCAGCCAGGAATTTCCAGTATCACTGCAACTATGTGCATTATATGTTAAACCACTGACAACCTATTTAGACAACATACATCTTTAAATGAGTAGATATTAGCAAAATGTTTATGTGAAAACATTATGTTTGCAGATATTTTATTAATATCAGATTTAAATACTTAAACTATTCAAATAGATTATTTTCTAGCAGTTTCTAGTATAACATTTAATTCCATTGAAACAAACGCTGTTTGTTTAAGAAATCTATAATGGAAACATCTGTATCAGCTAAATATCAATATAACTAGAATAACAATCAACTTACCCACACAGGAGTTGTATTAAATACCAGTATGGATGATGATATACAAAATACTTTTCTAAGCATTATAACTATATGTAAACAATCAAAATGGATTTTTTTATTTGAAGATATATATATATAATTAAAATGTTTCTCTTGATTAAAATTCTGTATTAATACAGACTACATCCCTTATGCTGAATAAAGAACATATTAAGGTGATTACTCATTTCTTGTCTTTTTATGGCATCCAAGTATGCATAGTGTGTGTATGTTTTAGGGATAAGGAAACACAAAGTCAAAAACACTAAAGCACCCCTGATCACTTTCTGAATGATGGTTCTTTCTTACCTACCCTCACACTTATGATTGTCAAATTTACTCTAGGTTTTGTGCGGAATTCTGATATAGTGAGAGTGATGATTTGGAGAAGCAATTGTTCATATTGGTTTAACTTCCTTAAATAGGAGACTTTACAACTGATAATATACTTTAAAACTTTAACCTAAACTGAAACAACTGACAGTACAAAATGTACGGCAATACTTGAGCTTAAAAATGTAAAACATAAGAGAAGTATTACTGGATTATTTCAATTTATTAAACTAAATAAAAATATTTTTTAAGTAAATGTTTTGTCAAGACTGACTATCAGAATCGTATGAAATAATTCTGAACTATAGCGTTACAGTTCACAATTCTTATTAGAAACGCATAAAGCAAATGGAATACTCTAATCATTCAGATGCAGATAATATATATTTACATCTGGTAATAAGGCATGTTCACAATTTTGTTAAATGCTGATATTGAAATTTTTACCTGCAGCATTCTATACAATGCATATACTTCAGAAACTATTTAATTCAAACAATAGTTCTTGTTGGAGATATAATAGGACCACGAGACTGGATTAGGATCATATTTCATGTCTTTGATTTAACAAAAAGTTATATTCATATTTTCAGTTTTACAGGCTCACTGGTATGACAACTTTGAAATATTTAAGTATGTAGTATTATTAGTTGCTTTCCAAACAGTATGTGTTACCAAGAATCAATTACAGTTTTTACGTGACTGCAATGAAATGGAAGAAATGAAGGCCATCTCCATTCTCAAGATTCATTAACATAGCCACTATTATATATGATAAAGCAATAAATGGCAATTAGAGCAAAATGAAGATATATTAACTATAGATATTGGACTAAATTAGCCCTATTAAAATATAAATCTATAGCAGCCTTTCAAACAAAATTATTTAAGTTCATTCTTTACACAAACTCTAAATATGTTTTTTTGTATTATACTCTTGTAAAGTTGCTTAGTACATAAAAGAAAAACATTTAATTATTAAGAGATACACACAAACATAATCATGGACAGCATAAATAGAGTTTTATATATTTTTTAATTAATTTACTAGGATATGTTTGATATCATTTACTTTTATATCACAGTTTAGAATTCATCCTGATTTATAACAGTTTTAATATATCTTGGGGAAAGTTTTTAATTCAGTTAAGTAGCTTTAAAACAATTAATACTGCTTGAACATTTACTTGGTTATTTTAGCAATTTCTATGAGTAACAAAAAACGAATAAAGTACAGATATATAGAAATAAAAATAATCCATACCTTTAGCTATAGTTGTAATCTGGTTAGCAAAGAACACAATTATTATTAAAGGAAAGATGAATGAAAGCATAAAAAATAAACAGTCTCCTTAGTCTCAGCTTTCACATCTTCTTCCGTCATTATACTCCATGCATTCTACCTTCTCAGGAAATGTATTGTAGCATGCATCTGTTTGCAAGTCTGCTGATATTGTTAGAAGTATTTCCATCTTTGAAAGCTAAAGCACTCTGATAATGACTAAGTGAAAAGTCTGTAGAATGACTGTCAGAATTGCCCCTCATATAATGTAAGGCTATATTCTAAGTAAAATGCGACTCCATAATGGCTATGGAACTATTCTATGAAAGCCATCCTAAAGTGATTAACCTAGTAAAGAAAGTGCATTCATGCATACTATTTACACATCTTCAATTTATATATATTAAATCATATATAATACATTCATAAGGAATATTTAACAATATTTAGGTTCTAGTTGAGTGTATTTACATTTAAACAGGTATATATTATTAATATACACTAGATAAATTATTCAATAATAAGGATTTAATACATGTATTTACAAAAATAAGTATTTTTTTAAAATTAACAAATTGATTATTTGGATATTTAATTATTAGTTTTTAAGTGTATAAATGCATACAATTCCATTGGAATATATGTATATGAGTTAGTAATGAATAATGTTTTGTACTTAAACACAGTGATTTTTTTAAAAATGCCATTTCCTTTTTAAGAATTTATGGTGGGAAATTAGGCTATTAATTGAGTGATTATTCAATAATTGACAATGTATAAAATGGGCGAGTTGCAATGATAGCATGTATTCTGAAGAAGTTCGAAAGGATGAAACCTAGGTCAATAAAGTAGCGTTTGTTGCAGAGTTCGTGTCGTGGCTTTTTGGAGTTGGTTGGTACTTTACAGTTTTGTATTTGAGCCTGTTTTCATCTCCTCATTGGCATCGGCCTCACCTTGCTTTTTACATCAAGTTGCATTAAAAGGATAATTAGAAAAAATAATTATTTGTTGATTCTGTTGGAAGACACATTATCAATCTAATATATTGCATGCCTTTTCTTTTCAGATTCTTTTAACATATGCTGAGTTGATGTCTTTTGATTCTATTTGTTTAATTTTAGGTATCTTATTATTATCATATGTACATGTAAAATAATATTCAGTTTGCAAACAAATACTGTTGGCATTCAATAAATTATTTTGATATGATTTTGTAAAATCCCATATAACAGTATATGTTGGTTGCAAGTGGTACAGGATACAAATAGTATCAAGTATCAAATATTTCAGCGATCAGTCTTCTAAAACTACTTGACATAAACATTTTGCAATCCATCTCCAAGGAAAAATGCAATCAAGCTGTTTGAGTTACTTCAGCATAGCCTTTGTTGGTCAACTGGGACCTTATTCAAGACTTGGCAGAAGTTGGTCTTAGAGCACAATGTACTGTTACAAACTGTAGCCATGGTTACTGCATTCACCTGACCTGCAGCAGGAGCTGCACATTGTTTCAGAACATTTTGTAGAATTGTCCCTCCTTGATGCAAGCTGCTACATCTTTCTGTAACATTCTCTTAACATCACTTTGTACTGCATAATCAACAAATACATTAGAACATCATCAACATATTTATATGCATTTGGCTTTAAAGATAGTAGACTCTAGAAGTCCTGCCTCCATTGCAATGTTGATCATAGAACCATGACTAACAGTCATCTGAGAAATGCTTATGTCTGAATAGTCCTTAATAACATTAAGGGTGATGAGATTGGGGGAGGGCCATTGGTCACATTTAGTAGAATAATGTGGCTTCCTATGCTTTCTTACCACCATATAGCATACAGCTATACCAAGTACAGTGTGTACTTAGCGAACCACAAAGCTGTTTCAGAGACCGCAGCATATATCTGCTACATATGCAGACAGCTTGCTTCTTGAGCTCCCAGAACCATTTCAAAGCTTAGCAGCAGCACATCACATGGCATCAACTTTGGTCGTTAACTGTCCATTCTAGGTCATACTCAGCTAGTATATTCAAGGTCTACATAAATGGAGGGATACAAAATACCAGTGGCATTTTTTCTATACCATTTTATCATAAAAAAGATTTTTACATAAGTGTTGTTACACAGTCATCCACTGTTTGTCTGCTTCTAATAAGGATACTTTGAAAGATCTACCGGTTGCCATCATATTTTAAAATGCATTTAGGGTTCATAATGCTGTCATATCTCATAATGTGGCAGTAGTACGCTACATAGCACCTTACCTTTTTGGGAAATCAAATATGTATTATGTATTTATGTATGTATGTATGTATGTATGTATGTGTGAGAGTGTATGTGTACATGTATATATACGTCTGAATGTATGTATCCAGAAATATATACGTGTGTGTGTGTGTATATATATATATATATATATATCTATATATATATATATATATATATGGATCTACCTGACTAGATCGACAAGTCAGAACACCGACAACTTCACCGACACCAAATCATCGACAGTTCACAAACATGACACCTCATACACTCGACACATCATAACAACAAACAAAACAAATCCCCTGTCCAAAACCCACACACACAACACAAGCACACCAAAATCCTTACAAACCAACACTAACCCTTACATACACAACTATCTACAACCCTAACCGAAACCCTAACCCTAAGGTCCGTCACTATCACACACTCACCTAACCCCGTCACTATCGCACACTCACCTAACCCGCGCCCTAACACTAACTCACTTAACCCGCCCCTAACCCAAAAAATATCACTACTGCACCCTTACCCAACCCGCACCCTAACCCTAACTCACTTATCCCACCCCTATCCCTACAGACCGCCAACATCGCACACTTACCTTACTCGCACCCTTACCTAACCCGCGCCCTAACCCTAACTCACTTATCCCACCCCTATCCCTACAGACCGTCAACGTCGCACACTTACCTTACTCGCACCCTAACGTCCGTCACTACCGCATACTTACACATCCTTTCCCCATCTCAGTGTTCTCAGCGTCGGTGTCTTCCTCCGTCGGTCTTCTGCCTTGTCGATCTTCTGGCGCTTTGTCGGTGTTATGACGTGTCGATCTAGTCAGGTAGATCCATATATATATATATATATATAATACACACGTAGCTATATATATATATATATATATATATATATATATATATATATATATATACATATATATATATATATATATATATATATATATATGTGTGTGTGTTTGTGTGTGTGTGTATGTGGTTTATACACATATGCGCAAACATGCATGTTTAATAAATTATAGACTCCTCAAATGGGCATCAGCAAAACCCACTAATGGACCATCTCCTCACATAATATACAAACATTGGAAAGCCATTCATTTTTTTCCCAAAGACAGAAACAAACAAGCAAAAATATATGTTAAAAGTTATTAAACCATGCATTAAAAAGTTAATTGAAAAGTAACACAGAGGTCATTTTCTAAGAACAGTTAGGAATTCCAAGGAGGTAGCGTTAGAAAATAATGGTCCTCCCAGGGGTAGGCAGTCCACAGGCATTGGGCCTTACAACTCCACTTGTTGGCTTGTTATATCCATATAGCATCCAATACACCACAACCCAGGAAAAATACAAGCACGTAGTTTGAAACAGAGATTTTGAATTAGCATTTTTCTGTAGAATTTTTAATTTTGCAGCTTTTTTACTACACAATTCCAAATTACCCTAAATGGATACAGAAAAGCATCTTATTTGACATATACATTAAAGCATATATGTGATAGAAACTTCCAATCTCTGCCAGCAATATGTCACCTATAAAAAAATGGATGTTAAAACTGAAATAATTTTGCTTATTATACCACAGTATACATAATGCAATGCCAACAAATATTCTCAAATATTTCCCATTTGTGAAAGTGGAAATGGGAAGTGGTTTGTTTAAAAAGTAAAATAAATTCCAGAATTAGATCAAACACATATTGCAAATTACTAACAAAAATTAATAATTAATTTTAAAACAGAGGCCAGTCCTAATAAACATTTAGGGCAAATTAGCATGGGTAGTGGTAAAGCACAGGGTGTGGGCAATTCATAGGCAACATCAAGTTAATTCAGTCATGCTAGGGGCACATTAATGTGGCATACAGTAAATGCTAAATACATGGAATGAGGAATTCCATGCAAATGAGTCACATGATGTGTATAAAAGAGGTGGCCTGTGCTGTGGCACATACCAATTTTTTATAACAAGAATCATGGTGCATTTCTTATATCAGCATACTAATGTAGCATGACTGTTGCACTGGGGATTGTGTAAACATTATAATATTGAAGTAGTTGAAAAACTCTGGAAACATGAGCCACAAAACATCATAGAAAATGATGAAGTTTATATCACATGCAATCACCCATTGCCAACAGCTCAAAAGATACAGTGGATATAAAAAGTATACACACCCCTGTTAAAATGCCAGGTTTTTGTGATATAAAATATGAGACCACAATAAATAATTTCAAAACTTTTCCCACCTTTAATATGACCTACAGCATGTACAATTCAATTGAAAAATGTAAATCTGATAGGGAAAACATATATAAAAAATAAAAATGTACACTGAGCTGGTTGTATAAGTGTAAACACCCTTAAACTAATACTTTGTTGAAGCACCTTTTGCTTTAATTAGAGCATTCAGTCTTTTGGGTACAGACCTGCCATCAATTAAAGATACTCTTATTAACCCCAAATAAAGTTCAGCTGTCCTAGTAGGATTTTCCTGACATTTACTCAGTTGCCTGCTACATCAAAAGCCATGGTCCACAAAGAGCTTACAAAGCATCAAAGGGATCTCATTGTTAGAAGGTATCAGTCAGAAGAAGGGTACAAAAAGTTTTCCACAGCGTTGGGTATACCATGAAACACAGTGAAGACAGCCATCAAAAAGTGGAGAAAATATGTGACAACAGTGACATTGCAAAGAACTGGATGTCCCTCCAACATTGGTGAAAAGACAAGATGAAAACTGGTCAGGGAAGTTGCCAAGAGACCTACAGCAACACTGAAGGAGCTGCAGGAATTTCTGGCAAGTACTGGTTGTGTACTAAATGTGACAACAATCTCCTGTATTCTCCTTATGTCTGGACTATGAGGTAGCATTGCAAGACTTAAGTCTTTTCTTACATAGAAAAACACCCAGGGCAGGCTAAAATTTGCAAAACAATACATCAAGTCTCCCAAAAGCATGTGAGAAAATGTGTTATCATCTGATGAGACAATACCATTCCTCTCAACCTGGAAACATCAAATGTCTGGACAAGGCCCATGAAAAATAGATACAAATCTGTATTCTGATTAACGTCTACTTTGCATACATAATTATGTAACCCCACCCACTCCGTTGGAATTGTGGGATACCAACTTTTAAACGCAAACTGAAGAACAGACATCCTAAATATGGCAGAAGAGACCCCCTACAGCCATTCCAATGTCCCATTACCTGGCTATTTTGCCCCATTTACCATAAACACTAATGCTTGCTTACTGCTTTACTACCTGGCTATTTTGCCCCATTTACCATAAACACTAATGCTTGCTTACTGCTTTACTTCTACAATGATTATTTGGATTTTATTTTTATATTTTGCAGCACAACAATGCACAAACACTGACAGACATCTGCTAAACAAAGCAATACTGTCTCACCATAAAAATAGACTTGGCATTAAAACTTTGCTGCCCTTGAAACTCACATTCATTAAAACAGCATTGAAACCCACACCACATCCAAAGAAAATGCATCTGGCCAATGGTGGAAAAAGATTACCCTTGGGCTGTTTTCAAATCATTGGCCGCTTGCACACAAAACAAGAAACATACCATGTGTTCTGTTCTTTGATACACCTTCCTAACTTTATTAAGTTATATTCCTTGTATAATACAGCACACTTGTTAGACAGAGTACATTTTAAATGTATTGTTTGAACATTTTTCCATTAGGCTGTACTGTAGGCAATGAAAAAATGCATGAACCGATAATTCAGAACATTTTTATCATAAAAGTTTACTTCCACATGCACACTATAAATAGAATGACAGTAGTGTAAGCCATAGGCATCTTGCACAGCTTTCCACACTTATTTTCAATTTCATTTTTGTTGGGGGGGGGCAAAGGGTCAAAAAACAGGGACACATTTTAAACATTGCTTGTATAATTTTGGAAAGTTGCTAGAATAAGATGTGTTGCCACCATGCATTTTACTGGCAAGACTTGAACCCAGGACCCTATGCACTACAGTCAGAGAAACATACCACTATGCCAAATCAGCAGTTCCCTGAAAAACAGGAAGACTGAACCTTAATGGCTATCATTTAGTGAATTCAGATCTCACTTCTCACCATAGCTCTCAACCTCTTAGCACAAAAAACCTGGACAAAGCCAATAATGGGGAAAGGCAAATTCAGTTCTCACTTTTCACTCACCATAGCTCTCAACTCTTAGCACAAAAAAAACTGGACAAACAGCAAAGGCAATAATGGGGGGGGGTACAAATTCTGTCCTCACTTCTCACCATAGCTCTCAACTCTTATCACACAAAATCTGGAAAAGGCTCACAAATGGTGGTGGCTAAGGACTTTCGGGTCTTTTTACCCTTGTCAAACTAATTAATTCCTTTACATGACAAGAATACCACTTGCTTTTCTGCCTCCAAATGTCATAATTTTGGTTGGAATGTGTAAAGTGTCCTACAGGGCTTGAAATGCAAATGGAGACAATTCAGGTACATGGAGCTTCATCATGTGATACTGATTATGCAATAGGAGTAGCTGAAAATGTCAAGCATGTGATACTGATTATGCAATAGGAGTAGCTGAAAATGTCAAGCATCTCCTATGTCTAGCACAAAACATGCAAACAATGTGATGACTACTTTAATGACTACCAATACAATAGCAGATATGATTACTTGTCAGTAGCAGTATTACTGCACTATTCTGAATAAAAAAAATCATTCCAGATAATTATGGGTTTGTTTTTATAAGACAAAAGAGCATACTTAAAACTGAAACATCACATGGCTCTCCTTTGTGAGTAGAGAGAGGCAAAATTTCTAGCAGAAGAGAAAGAAATAAGTTTGATGACTAAAGCTGAAAAAGCAGTCATTCATAGAAGGGAACAGTGGAAGATAATATTGCATGTGATGCTAAGAAAAGCTTGTTGACACTGGGTAGAAATAAAAAGCCATGAATCTGTATTGATCACACTGGGAAATAATTTGTTGCTGGTCAAAAACTTTGTCAGCTTATTAGGCTTCAAAAACTGCAAAATGCATAACAAATTCCATCACAAGTTCTGTAAAGTTTAATTAGCAGAGAGGCATTTCAATCAGTTGCATTACTTGCATTATAAATTATAAAATATAAATGTTTATTATTTTACTCTTTCTGCTATTGCTTGAAACCATACAAATGTAGAAAGAATCAACAATTTTATGTCTGCTTACTTAAGTATTAATAAAGTCAGCCTGTCACACAGCAGTTGAATATATGACACACACACAATTATACATAATCTAATATACAGATGTACCATGATTCTACATACGCAGCAAGAGATGCACATATGGATGCTCACATACATAGGCAGATCCATGTGTATATACAAGCACAACACTCACACATATGCACACACATGCACACAGACAGGTTTACATTCAGACATGAACATACACACATGAATAGAAGCAGACACATACCTACATAAACACACACACACACACACACACACACACACACACACACACACACACACACACACACACACACACACACACACACACACACACTTTATTTCCTTACCTGTCTTGATTCCCCCGAATAAAATGAGTGCTGCCAATAATCCGTTCGTTAGAAGAGTTTCCCGCTCACGAACAGTCTTGCCTATAATCCGTTTGATAGATGAGTTTCCTGCTCACATTTCCAACCAGGAAATGAAGTGTGCAGGATGTGAGCTCAATTCTAACTGGCTGGTAGCCCTGACAGAGCTGACGTCATCACTCATGTGATTACATCAGCTCCGACAGCGCGAAAATCAAAAATGAAAACAAAGAAAAGGAAAAAATCAGAAATGAAGGGGTGCCACTTGGGAATCGTGGCACCCCTTTATTTGGACCCCAAAACTCGGTAAAAAATTAGTACTTCAGTATGGTTGTGAGGTATGGACAACACTTTGCATCACCAAAAGAACACTATCCCAACAGCAAAGCATGGTGGTGGCAGTATCATGCTTTGGGGTTGCTTTTCTTCAGTTAGAATTACAGCTTTAGTCAAGGTGGAGGGAATTATAAACAGTTCCAAATACCAGTCACTTTTGCCCAAAGCTTTCAGGCGTCTGCTACAAAGCTGAAGATGAAGAGGAATTTCACCTTTCAACATGACAATGACCCCAAGCATACATCCAAATAAAAAAAAAGAATGGCTTCACCAGAAGAAAATTAAAGTTTTGAAATGGCCCAGCCAGAGCCCAGACCTAAATGCAAGAGAAAAACTGTGGGGTGACCTGAAGAGGGCTGTGCACAAGAGATGCCCTCACAATATGACAGATTTGGAGTTCTTTTGCAAGGAAAAGATGTGCCATGCTAATAGACTAGACTCCTACCCAAGAAGACTAAATGCTGTAATTAAATCAAAAAGGTGCTTCAACAAAGTATTAGTTTAAGGGTGTATACACTTATGCAACCAGCTTATTGTACTTTTTTTATTTTTGATATTTTTTCCCCTAACAGATTTGTTTGATTTTCAATTGAATTGTGCAGGTTATAGGTCACATTAAAGGTGGGAAAAGATTTGAAATTATTTATTGCAGTCTCATTTTTTTATATCACAAAAACCTGGCATTTTAACAGGGGTGTGTACACTTCTTATATCCACTGTAGATGCTAGAAAACTGGATATAGTGGTCCAAGAAAAGACAAAAGTAGCATTGATCATTGAAATCGCTATATCCAGTGACTGCAATGTCTTGTGTATAGAGTCACAAAGTCAAAATATCAGGATTTGTAGGCAGAAATGAGAGCAATGTGGAAGAAAGATATCCAGACAGTTCCAATAGTAGTAGGAGCAATAGGTCTTATAAAAAAAGAATTTGCAATCGTATTTAGATATGTTACCGATACATGTAACTCCATATGTATTACAGGAGTCGTCATTACTGGGCACATTGCGGGTGCTGTGAGGAGCACTTCTGGCTGACATCAAAGACTGAAACAATACTAATTTCATGAACTTTAATCATACTTTGACTTAGGAATTGAGTCCATTCCCCTCATGGTATTAGAAACCCAAAAGATTTGGAGAAATAAAAAAAAGCAAAAGTGATACCTCAGTAGCATATGTTAATGATATTGGTAGATTTAGTGTCTAAAACATTATACATTAAGGTCATCCACACAAATGGAGCAGGCACAGACAGAGTCTGATATGCCTTGAGCTCACTAGCCAGCAGATCGTGGACCATTTCCTGGGAGAATAGGTGGACTTTGTCAAATATTAACATACACAACCAGATTCAAAGGGAATGCATACCATGATACATTCCTGTGAATATTAATAAATGTGTGGATTTAACTATCTTAGCTTCAGGGACCATTCAACAACCTAATGAGGGCACCAGTAGGGGTAGTACATATCAACCTCACCAAAAAAAAAAAAAAAAAAAGAAAGAAAGAAAAGACCCCGAGATCCCCTTTCTCATCATTGCACTACATAATGTGGCGGCACATTTCTCATTCTCTAAGATGTCAGTGGATTGAACAAGCATCACTGGCATTTTATGACAACACTGATTTCCATCAGGTCCAGCATCACTGGCATTTTATGACAACACTGATTTCCATCAGGTCCAGAAAGCCATAGATTACACACACTTTGCCATCAGCTCCCATCTAGTCAAGACAGAATGTGATGCATCAGCATGAAGATTTTCATACTTTTAGCTATGATAGTCTAGGAGTCTCCAGAGCATATCCCATATGCCAGTTGGGCAGTTCCCATAACTCATTTATGTGGCATGTCTGACATATACCAACCTTTCCTGTAATGAAATAACCCAGAGGGTCATTTAGCTGGTTGATCCACACACATGCTGGATATACAGGTCTATACACAGAGGTACCATGAAAGCAGGGGGAAGGCCACATCGAATATATTGCTTTCTGTGTGCCAGGGGTACTGTTGCATATGTGCTAGAGCCCTATTTGAGGACTCCCCCTTCTCCATGCACAAACTTCAGAGTATGTGGAAAATAGCTTATATCACAGTACCTGCTGAAATGAATACTATACTGGCGTGAGTTTTTAACCTATTTGGTGGACACTACTGTTGCTGGCATACATCATGAAGGGCACTACAATACTGTCCTGAAACCTGCAGTAAGATTTTTGTTGTATGGGGAATGCTGCACAATATAGGACTGTGCAAAGAGATGGATTAGCAGATGCACATCTTGACAGGGTCTTGCATACCAGTTTAACAGCAAAAGAAAGAAAGGGTGGCGAGTCAAGGAGGAACATACAGCAGCAGCACCGCAGTCAGTGTAGCGTAAGGTACAACACAACTCTGGCAAAGAGGTGGGATCTAGTCCACAGTTATGGGCCATGACAGCTGCAAGCAGATGAGCCATGACCAAGCAGCTATGATGTAATGACTATCGACATTTTGAAAAGTCAATGTTCTAAAGCAGATCCTTATGGCAACAGGCCCAATTTATGGACCTGTTTAACAGCTGCATTTTTTTATTTTATTTATTAATTTTTTTTTGCATTTGACTACTAGACTACTGGAATGGTCTGACTGGGTACAAAGAAGCCCCTTTTCAGAAGTGGAATGGGGAGAAAAACACCACAAAACTGCATACAGAAAACAGCACAATAATACAGAGACAATCAACAATCAGATTATATAAAAATACATGATACAGTAAAATACAATTGGATTCCAATATTGACAGCATTAGTGATTAAGTGTAAAGCATGGAGAAGTAGAGTTAACAAAGCTTAGTATATGAAGGTAAAACAGTAGTATACAGAAGGTGATAGATGTTAGCAGTGAGAGAAAAATGTGAGTGCATTATATGCCGAGTTAAGCCTTTAGAGATGTGTCAGTGCAAATCCTACTGGATAAAACAAACAGAGATAGCTGGAGGGCAGAGTTAAAGGATAAGAAATTATATGTCTGAGCTGTGCATGCCATGGGGAAAACAGTTATGCTCAGACCAGCATTTATGTAGTGTAGCAATGGTGGCAGCCTCCCACTTTAAGCATTGTAATCATATTCAAATAGAGTTATCCAGACCCTCCAACCCAATTACACATTGTGGCTATGCCTCAGTTCTGTAGCCCCAAAACTTCAAAATCCCTGTGGCATACCCTTCTCAAGGTTTCCATTTTATGCAGTTGGATCCCCCACAGCAACAGTCACATGATGCCTTGCCATGCCACTGAACAGGGTTCCTAGTTATATGCACATCAGATCATCTGCTTCAGTGCGACTAATATCTACCAAATGTTTATCATCCTTCCTGAGATACTTTCCCAGGCAGATTTCCTTCTTTAACTTTAATTCTGTAAAACTACTGAAGTACAGAATATTTACTGAACTTCCTCTGTTCTTCAGCTACATAGTAATGGGTGTTGTACAAAATGTTGTTAATACTATAAAAATAGTGGTGCCAATGGTAAATATCATATTTATTCCATGCTAGCATGGGATAGTTAGCATGCAGTTATGCTACTGAAGCTATTTACTGTCACTGTTTCTGAACTGATGACACAGATCAGACATGCTGGTGTTAGCCATGGATGCCATGTTAATAACAAGGCTTCAGCTAGTATGCTTTTGTACACTGCATGCTCACCCTGTAGCTCCAGAGTGCCATGTTACATTGATTTTTAATGCAGCATTGCAGCAAAAGGGACATACAGTAGTACCTAATGTAGCACAATGCTGAGTGATTTGTAATCCATAAATGTGAATCTTGGCACATGGAACTACCATTTTTCTTCTCGGTTGCACATGACTGAGTGACCATGGCTGCTTCAGGCTCTAGAATGCAGGTCTCCATTTTGCTGAAGAAGTAAGAGCAAGGTTTTCATGGTCTCTCTGCACAAGGGCTTTGAAAAGTGCCTACAGGGCTGTAAGATGATTACCTCTTGAAGGTGGATGCCTGACAAGAGCTTGGTAAGATGGTAAATAATGTCACTGGCATCATGCATTCTGGTGGGCAGTGCCTGTATCTCTACAATGATCTGAAGTGGTGCCAGTCTGACCTGTTTCAGCCATAGAAGGCATAGTTAAGAAAGGGAGAGCGAGACATACATTGTAAGCATGTTTTGGAACTATTGTCCTCTGCTCTGTGATCTGATTTATACTTGGGAATGTAACCCTTGTTCTTTAGTGACAGAGGAGTTAGAGCTTTGCATGACGGGATATGTCAGAAGGTGGGAGTGACACTCAAAGCAAAGGAGTGTATATGACATCTGTGCCAATCCATCGCACAACTGCCACTGCATTTCTAGAATATGTGTACTGTGATTTTGTCCATGATATTGTAATTCTGAAGGTCTGGTGTGTAGGAAGAGAAGAATGTAAGTCCACACTCAACTCAGTCTGTGTCAATCAAAGCCTCTGAAGCTGGATCACTAGGTGACACCAGGGTTGGTTATCAATAGGAGGACAACAGTTCTCTTTCTGGAGGTGACCTTGAGGGGTCAATGTTGCCCTGCATGGCCACGTCTTATGATGGAAGTGAGGACTGTTCAACTGAAAATGGACCAGAGGGTTCTGCAGTGGTGTTTTGATATCAGTGTAGAGGCTAGTGGTTTCACACAACAGGAATTGGAGCACAGAAAACTCGACCCGACAAACTCAAAAATTGCACCAGTGCTGAGGGAATGAATGTAGCGAACAACCGGATCACACTGAAAAAAAATACTTCATTGACTAGTACAAAACATCTTATTTCTTCTTGTTTAAGCTGAAAAGCTTTTCGTCCCACCTGTTTACAACAACAGGACTTCATCAGAACAACAAAAGAACATTCTACCTATTTCAACAGGTTTATATCGTTAAAATTAATCACATGGCCAATAATTAATTAAATAGAAAACTAGTTGCAACCTAAGCAATACTTAAGGTATACAAATAAACTTGATAAACTGATAAAAATAATATTTTTAGTAAAACTCATAATAAATAGTTTAAAACAATTATAGTTTTGCAGCTATTTGCTTCAATACTGGGACAAGGAAAATATTGTCATTTAAATCCAGAAAATGCACATCATTTAACTGCCAACTTAACTTCCTAAGTTCTATTTTCTCCTGCCACACACCTCCTCTAGGTTTGGGGGCAGGGGGTAACTTTTTTTCTAAAATCATAAACAAAAACTGTTTAAAGAAAACACATTTTAAAGAATGCCTAAATAGGGCATCATTAATATTACCCATGGATATGTCATAATTATGTTCATAAATGCATTTTTAAATGCACATTCCATTTTTGCCAGCATAAAAGGTTGCATATACAGAAGATATTACAAGGTAAATAACACCTTTGGTATTAGAATTGCCCTTTTCAGGCCATATATTAGATTTTACAGAATTTTCTAACACCAGAAGATTATCTTAACAGATGTACTTGCACTGATAACATGCTCCACATCTTGAAGTGCTTTTATTCCTTCTATTGAAGTTACATATCTACTTGGTAATTCTACCAAATCCTTAAGGCTCTTTGCTCTCTTATGTAGAAATAAAGGTTCATTACCTATCACTTACCTGTTTTTTTCATCACTGCCCAGAATGTTCCAATTTTTGTTAACAATATTCTTGACTCTGGAACCTACATTATACTTTAATACCAGGCATCTGTAAAAAACATTCATATTTCCTGTAATTGTTTTAACTTCATGTGCTTGTGGATCTTTGTCTGGAATTGGTGTTGATGCTTTTGTAATACCTGAAATGCCAGTGCCTAAAAGGGGATGTATTTCACACCTAACTGTCCATCACCTCATCACAAATGTTTTTAACCAACATTTTAGAATAACCTCTGTCAGAAAACATGTTTTCTAATTTCTTCCTTTCACTGTCAAACATCCCCTTGTCAGAAGTATGACCAATCTCACATGTTGGCCCTTCACTTGACTTTTTTTTGCACAAGTAGATGGTGACTATTAAAATGGAAATATGCATTTGAAAAGGTTGGTTCCCTGTAGATGTGTGAAGCAAAACTACCAGACTGCTTTGTAATAGTGGTATCTAAATAATTTACATAAGTGGCATTCATCTGTTAGGTAAATTTAAGAAAGGGGTGGTGTTGTTACTAGACATGACAAACTCATCCACAGTCTGGTTGTCACCATCCCACAAAGTGAAAATATCACCCAGAAAACAAACATATAACAATAACTCGAAACTAGTAACTGCTGTTATAAAACAAAACAATCACAACTGCCCCAAATTGTAGATCCAAAAAGCACAGACACCGAATCTTAGCGCTTTCATTCACTTTATTACAAGTGAACTTCCTCAGAAACAATGAAACCACCCCACAAAGACAATTTATATAATTAGAAAATCACATGATTAATGATGTCATTCATTCATTCATACCATTTCAACTATTTTTAAATACAAAATATAAAAGAATCAATTAATTAAATAAAAACTTGTTATTCATTACTTATAAAACATTTTTATAAAAGTATAAATTGTTATACTCGTAACTAATATAGTTACTTATATTGTAAGAAACATTTAATATTGATATAATCATTTAAACCTGGTGCTTGATCTGCACCCAAATGTATTTGCCACAAAGATTCCTTGCAATCTAACTGTGTTTTATAATCCCCTGTATGTAAACTCTGGTCAGCACTGTCTATGACAATGAAAGTAAACTTTTTGAAATCACTACATGTAATCGAATGTCTTGCCAAAGCATTGGTTTGTTCTTTTTTTCTTTATGGCCAACACATGTTCATAAATCCTCCTTTTGAGACACCTAATAGTCTTCCCAACATAATAACTGGGGCATAATTCACATTGTGCAATGTACACTACCATCTATTACAAGTGAAATAGCCCTTTGACCAACAGGTTTTTCTCTTTTGACCAATTTTGACCGAGGATGAATTACTAATGTACCTGCATTGTCTACAATTGTTGCAAGCAAAAGTACGTCTGGTCTGAATAACACTTTATTAGTGTTGTTGTTGTAACTGCTCTCTTGTTCCAATAAGCTTTTCAAGTTTATGTTTTTCTTCAAAGTGAATTTTGGTCGTGCACCCATAACCTTAATCAAATCAATGTTCCCCAACAAGACTTTCCAATTGTCCACTATAATTTCTTTAATGGACCACATCTCATTGCTGATTGGTAAAGAAAAGGCACAATAAAAAACATTGTTCTCTAAATCACTTCTCCCATTACTGATGTTAGAAACCACTGTCCAAATTTGATCTTTCAAAATGGGACATGCACTTCCATTTTTCAACAGGACAACTTTTTTTTCTATTTTTGTAGTCACGTTTTATCATGCCCTCTTGCCATGAAAAGTGACCTCAGACTTCTCAATTCACTTAAAAAAGTGATGTCATTAGAAGTTAGCCTACTGAGTCTGAAACTGTCCTTTGACTACTCTCTTTTTACTATGAACTGGGTGTAGACTGTCTTTGTGTAGGTACTGATTTACAAAAACTGATTTTCTAAAAATATTACTGATAAATTCCTTTAACTCTCTATCATATGTGATATTAAGATAATGAAAATCCAGTCTTTCTCCAAACCCACTGATTGTAAACTTAAGGAAGTTTGTAGTGTTGTTTAAATACGTAACAAACAACTTAAACTCTTCATAATTTCCATCCCACAGAAAAAACAGATCATCTTTATAACGATGATACATCAAAACCTTTTCAAAACCTGGGTAATTTCTTGATATACTTACTTTCCCAGTATGCCATTACTAGGTTAGCAAAAGCAGGGGCTACTCTTGCCCCCATTGCCACCCCTGCCATCTGCTTGTACATTTGGTTGTGAAATTTGAAAACATTGTTATCTAATGCCATTTCCATGAGTGTACAAATAGTGTTAATCTTAGAATTATCAAAACTAGTGTTTTCAACCAAATATTCCCTTAGGAAGTTTATTCCTACTTCCTGATCAACGCAAGTATAGAGAGATGTTAACATCTAAAGATGCAAAAACAAAATTCTCTACTTGCAATTTGTGATCCCTCAGTATTTCTAACAGATGCCAGGAGTCCCTTAAATAATACTTAGAACCCTGCACTATAGGAATTAACACATAATCCAACCAAATGGACATTATTTTTGTCTTTGACTTGCCTGCAAATATAGCCGGTCTAAAAGGAGGATTTCTACAGTATTTTTTGTACTTTAGGGGATTCCAAACATAACTGCCATTTTAGGAAATTCTACTTGTAAATAGGTGTAACTTTGGAGATCTATTTCACCCCAACAAAACATGTGAAAAAGAGCCATGTCTACCTTGGAATAACAATTTTTTATATATGTTAAATCAACTTTCTTGTATGTAATATTGTCTTCCAACATGTTTTCTATAGACCTAATGTAGTCTATAGTATCCATGACCACCAATTTGCCACCTTTATCTGCTCTCATAATTCTTACATCTTTGTTATTAATGACAGTACTGAGTGCTCCATATTCAGCTTCACTCAAATTATGTACATTCCTATCAGGCTTGCTGTTTCTAAAACTTGTTTCACACATCTTTTGAAACACCTGTAAAGTACCTATTAAAGGTGGATTGTTTGTACTGGCTTTTTTAGGTCTTTGGTCATTCAATGTTTTACCATCTGTATTTATATCATGCATTATATAGCTCAAGTTCAATTTCCTCAAAAATAACCTAAAATCTACAATGGCTTGTGCTAATTTCGTAGAGTTCCCAGGTGTAAATGAAAGTCCTTTTTTCAAAACTGAAATCATGTGTTCAGACAAGTTATAATGGGAAAGGTTCAGTATTTCTATAGCATATTTTGATGAATCAAAACTGCCTACCATCTCTTTCCTGTCTTGCCTCTCCCTTTCCCCTTGTTCTGAACAACCTTCGACCATGTTGGGCCCCTCTTGTTGCCTTTCTGATCCATTAAAAAAGGACCTGTGTTACTAGAGTACCAGACCCATCTATATTAGATACATTTGCCCCTTGAACAGTGTTTTGAGTATATCATTGCTGTTAACATTGTCAGTATTATTTAGATTATTAATTGTTGGTAAACATGAGAGTTTACCAACAAGGAATAACCTAAATCATACTGAAAATGTTAACAGCAATGATAGACAAAGTATATCTACTCAAAACACTCAAATCAAATCTCTAGACTTGCAAGAATTCTTAGAGTCATCCACATTCTCCTTGAGGGGAAGAGGGGATAGTCTGAGGTTAGCTAAATTTGGGTTTTATAGCATACGCATGGATAACTTTGTTAAATGAAGTTGTCATGTTTCATATGGTGGTTAATAGTAATGTTTACTGTGGCTGGGAGTCCTCTTGCACTCAGATCACCACAGAGTATTCTAAGCAAATGATTTCATTAGTAAGTCGACCACTTATGTTTTCTATGTGAAACACAGGTCCCTTTTAAGAAGATACGATACAGTAAAGAGAGAGAAAGTTGTTGTAGCCTTCTACTATCTTGACAAACCTAAAAGTCCTTCAGTTCTCTCTCTGAGAAAATTCAGTACCTTTTCCAACAGCAGCAGAAGCTATGTCAGTAGGTTAAAGAACAGCATACAGGGTTCTACCTGTATATACAGAGACAATTACATCTCTGGAACAGCTTTCAATCTATGGAGGCTAAAGTGGGTAACTCCGTATGCTTTGCAAATGGTAGTTTATATATAGTTATCAAATGAAAGGCTTACACCTACAAGGGCACCAGGGTCTTTTATTATTTTGTTATTTTGTCATCTCTTATATGTATCCAAGCTGATTACCTTACAAAAAAAAAAGTTATTTCTTTGCAGTATTTATGTGTAATGTTAAGAGCTTTAATATTAAGAGCTGTTTGAGGAGAGATAGTGTCAGAGGGGTTAAGGGCAACACTCCTAAATTTTTAGTTATCTGCATATTTGGTGCAACAGCTACTAGAATCAGGTTTATGACTGGGAAGAAGGTAATAAAAAGTGGTATCTGGACAGAGCCTAGATGGACTTCATTGGTGACAGGGAACGGTGAGTATAGGAGTTTTCCTATTCATACCTGCTGTGTAAAGCCACATAGACAGTTGTGAACACAAGTTGCTACAGCTTATTTCACTTTCAGATCTCCAGACAACATCATTATATTATGGATTACAGTTTCAAATTCTTTAGCAAGACCAAGGTTTGCAATGAAAGATAAACCTTCATCCCTGATTGCAGACATACTCTCACAAAAAAAAAAAAAATTATATATATATATATATATATACACACACACACACACACACACACACACACACACACACACACACACACACACACACACACACACACACACACACAAAAGGTTAAATATAAGACTTACCTTTGAGAAAAACATTTTGAGATTTTGGGTCACTTCATGTGGATGATTTCCATACATGTCTGACTTCTCTCCCATCACCCTACATAATATGGTTATGAGATTGGAATATCAGTAATTACTGGGGTTTGTAAAAGGCGTTGGCTTTTGAAGTAAGACATGGCATACTTCCAGATATAAGGGTATAACTGTTTTAATAACCTTATTATTGAATTGTTTCCATATGGCACACAGATATACAAGATAAAAAAGCATATTTTAGATGACAACATCAAGAACATCTTAAAGTGGTCAATATTGCAGCATTACAAGTCCCATGTGGACTACAATGGATTTTTATACTAACTATTTACATTTAATAGAGTGCTCTCTAATGACTGGAAAAATAACTTATTAACAAAAATAGCCCCCCTCCATCCTAATTTATTTTAATAAAATCCCACTGAAATACAGTTGGAAAGATCCACAAAAGCACTGTCTGTTTAATTGCAGCAGTGCATACACTGAACAATCCTCCCAAGTTTAAGAGAAGTAGAATACAGTCCTATAAGAAGTCTATGGAATTTTCAAGATTAGCAAAACCACAAGACATCACTGTTTCATGTTTTTTACACAGGATGGAAGGGTTTAAACACTGGAGTCTCCCGTCCCCTAGATGAGGGACTGCTGGGGTTCAACTAAGAGGCTAATGTACCATAACCCTTATTTCAGTCAATTTCCCTTGAACCTTTCAAGTCAGCTCCTTTCTTTTCCTGTCCTCCCAAAGGATTTGACATTATTTACTTTTAACCACTTGTCACCACTTAATATGTCTCTTCCACCCTTTTGTTCTTCTCCTGACCAGCCACTTTAAAAAGCAAAATCTGACATTTTCCACTTCATCCCATCTCCGATTTCATCTTCCTATGACAGGAAAATATGCATAGTAAAGATCTTGGGACCTCCTTTTAAAACATTTCTTCCCATTCAGAAATTAATTGGTGCCATTTAAACCTCACATAGCTATATCCCTTAAAAAAAGTACATAACCTGCAACCTCCTCTCTACACCTACATTTCCCACCCCTACTGTCCATATTTTCTAAACATGGAATGATGTACAAAATCATCTATGGGGCCATCCTATATACTATCCCATAAAGTTGGGACAGATATATGCTTAGTTCATCCACACACAATCTCCACCATATTGTTTTGGAGAAAACAATACCCTCCTCCTTTGTCAATTTCACCATTCATGTATCAATCTCCCACCCATATTTATTCCTATTGCATTTTGAAAATATCCTGCCTCCCTCATGATCTTCACATTCTTTTGAATTCTGATAAACAGGCACTCCTGACATATGGATTGGATCAAAGATATTCCCTTTAGCAAGGATTTCACTGTGAATTTAAAGTGTTTAAAACTGTAGTAATCCTCTTTTCTCATTCCAAATAAGAATAGCAGCGTACTGACTGAAACTTTTGCTAGTGTTCAACATTCAACTATGCACATTTTTAGTATGATTTATATAAAAACTGCTATACTAATAAAAAATGCAGACACACTTGTGCATCCACTAATATGGGGGTTCTGTTTAAGCCACAGCTGAAAATAACTAGAATGTACAGCCCTGAATCTTCAGGACAATACACCAGGTATTATTTACTAAATAATAATGCACTGTCTATATTACAACTTAAAAGGCATCCTCAAAATGAGCAACACATATTGATTGTTTAGCAGTTTGTGTAATTAATATGATTTAGTGAATAATAAATTGTAAACACTCAACATTATTTCTAAGTGTAAAAGATTTGGTTCCCATGACACCAGTATAACAAGATTTACAACTGATGACTGCATGTACTACTAGGAATACAGCAACATAGTACAGGCAAATTCACTAATATAGTTTGAATAATTGTTATCGAAATACATTGTGCTGCTGAACGCATGAAGAAGTATGTAGGTCTGAAGCATTTTTTATCAGTACTATAGCTATTCTGTCATGGTTGGAAAGCAAATCTATTGTATGATGTTTATTAACCATTTAACAAGATGTGCACCTCCAGAAATTTCACAGAATGTAATAGTCTGTGTTTAACCAGTACATGCGTTTGTATCCAAGGCCAATGAAATGTATTCACTTTTATTACAAGTCAGCTTTACATAAAATATAAAGCACTAGGCTATTCCCACCCCACAAACAACGCACATGACAACTCTCATGACTTTGTGGTCAGTTTTGTTACACATAACAGCACACCAGTGACAACCAGTTTTATTACAAGTAAGCACATCAGATATTATCACACCATAAAACAAATGGGCAACATGTTAGACTGCTCACCTCTTCCTTGAATGCTTCAATAACTTCAGTATCACCTTTTACAGAATCTAGGTGACATGCTAGGTTATCACAAACTTATTAACCAGAATTCGACTGCACCAAGCAGAACAGGACCACTAACCTGAACCAATGACACTATCAACTGCAACACAAAGATGGAAGAAAGGAGGGCCTAACCCTTAAACAACTACTAGGACCCTTCTTTTTCCTTCAACCTCTATAAAAAACCCACAATGTCTCCCAAATAAATCCTTCAAGAACAAAGATAGCTGTATTTTGAACCTGTTGAACCCAATATTGCTAAGATGTATTCCATCACCACGGAACCAGGCCAGATCCCTGTCCTCAGAATCTTAATGTTCCACTAAAAGAAAGCCTAACAAACCACTCGTTCCTGCTACCCTGTGATTAAAAAACTTCATAGTCATCGCCATCGCCTTAAACTTATTGGCACTCCTCCAAACCAACCAAGGAATTATGGCTGACCAAACAAACTTAGCCACCAGAAACTTTTGCAAAACAACAGACAACTCCCTTACCAAGCTGGTAAGCAGATTCCTTTTAGGTATAGTCCCAGTGTCTTTACCTCCAAAATGGATAACTATCACAAATTATTTACTGAACTGCAATGTTGCTAACAAACTGATGCCATCGCATAGCTAGAGAACCACACCACTAGACATTTCCCAAAGTACCAGACCCAGTCCGAAATTCATACCACCAGGATGAACCTCTGCTCTTCTAGCCACCCAGTAAATAAAAGAGTGCCTCAACATGACAAAATAGCTTCTTACTTGTAAAGGAAAAGCACACCATTAACTTCACAAATACCCCTCGTATCTTACTGGTGTGTGTGTGTGTGTGTGTGTGTGTGTGTGTGTGTGTGTGTGTATATATATATTTTAATGACTGTAATTCAAAATTAACCTAGATTACCATCTACCCGCTATTTTAATGACCTCAACTGACCTTCCGTGCTTAGCTAAATCATACACCCTTCCTAGTCTGAATGAATGTGTGGCATTAGTAACTGTGGCTACTCCCTGAACCCTCAATGCTAACCACACACAGGACAAAAACATCTTAGCATCCACCTTGTCCCACTTTCAAATCCTGAACAACTAACCCCATTTGCTTATTACAACATTCCGCCCACCATTATCTAGCCTGGGCCACTGGACATAAGTGCATCCCATTCCTCGGCACCACCAGTTGTTTACCTACTCTCTCCTGATGAGTACCTCAAACACAATTCTGAGATCATCCCTGTTGAGATGACCCAGCAATTCAATAACCAGAAATGTTCCAACATACATGAAAACCACCAAGGTGGCTCCCAACACAATCATATTGAGAACCAGCCACCTTGTTCAATCCTGACAGTAGCACTGACATCATATGCTTGCCTAACGGCTACCTTCTGTTCCCCTTTCTTTGGCCAAACCTCCTCCTAGCCCTTCAACCACCACTTTAACTTGCATTCCTTAGTTACATCCTATAAACTCAACAATTTACACACAGGACTCAGCCCTGCAAGGAGAATCCTCCCCATCCTAACTTCCTCACCAACCTGCCACTTCTCCACCAGAAAACTCAACACTAACTCTGCCGACTGGCAACTCCTGTCTAATAGCAAGCTACTAACAGACTGCTTAAAAACTATCAAAGCCTTAACATATGCTTTTCTATTAGTGTTGGACAAGGATTGCCAAACCAGCCAACTTGCCATGCTCAACCAATACCCCACTCCTTTTTGGGCAGAATAGTGTGGCTTACCTCAGCTTCAGCCGTCAGCTGCTGAAACCTGTAATACTGAGAGTGGGACAGACTATCAGCCAACACATTGCAATGGCCAAGAATATGCTGAGCTGCAAAAGAAAGGTTAAAGGTTCAACAAAACAAAGCAATCATATCTTCTTGAGTTAAACTTGCACCCACCTAGCCTTTGCAGTTTTCTTAAACACTTGCACCGCAGCTTAGTTATCCAAATGAAAAGCATCCTCTTATTCTGAAAGTCTTCCTCCCATACTAAAAGTAATGTCCAAATCAGCAACATTTCCAAGAAATGGATATCCCTACGACACTCATCATACCATCCCTATAAACATGCATCAGCGAACCACCTGGCAGCAAACTATTCTTCCATACATAACCTGCCTGCTGCAGCTGTAAACAAATCAGTATCTGGGGATGTAACACCTCAACTTGTCCAAAATGATGGTCTATTAAAGTGCTGCAGAAGCTCTAGCCAAAACAGATGTGTCTTCCTTGACTTGCCTAACCACCCTCACCCAATGATGCCTCCATTTTGCACCCCATAACAAATTGGCCACAGGTCTTGTAAATGTGCACCCCAGCCCTATCACTCTGCATGCAAAATTTAATAAACCTAAAACCTCCATCACTTCCTTAACCCTCATCTTTTCCTTGTCCCCCATTGTCCCCACTTTTCCCTTGACTTGCTCTACTTTGTCATGTGGCAGCTTGAACATCTTTAAGTGTACATCAAGAGCCAAAAGTGCATAGGTTAGCATTTTAGCTGGACCCTCTGCTTTCTCATCACTTATGGCAGCCCAAGCTCCTCAAACACCTTCATTCCCTCGGCCACCAATTCCTTCCCTTTCCCAGTCAGGATGAAATCATCCAAATAATGTGCTGCTCTTGTGCCAATTACCCATTGCTGCAACACCCTGTAAAGTAATATGCTGAACTTTTCAAAAGTGCAACATACAACTGCAAAACCCAATATCCTGCTACCTCATGGGTAATAACCTAAAAGCTGACTCAATATCCAGCTTAGCCAACCAAGGATCCTTAAATGATCTAATCACCCTCACTGCCTCATCCAGATATTAATACTGGACCCTAACATCTGGCCTGTTGATAAGGATACTGACTGATAAAATATTGACTGAATCACCTTCCAGGAAGGACAAATGATACATGGACCTAAATTCCCCCCTGGGGACCAGACGTAAGGGAGATATGTGATAATCATTAAATAGGAGAAAGTCAAAGGGGCCTATCAACCTACCCACAGCCAATTCCTTATCCAGCAGTTATTGTATTACTTCCTCCTTCACTGCTACTAATTTCAAATTCTTACAGATACTCGATGAAACCCACCACAGACAGCTCCATAGCTGCCTCCTTATTGAGGTAGCCATGAAGCAACTGCCCTAGCTGACGCACATTAATAGGAGAACGCATCAGCACCCTGACTGGTACCCCCTTGAAAGGGGGGCCAACCCTGATACCCCCCCTTTTCTCCAAACCTCATCCCCTTAAATCTACAGCTTGTCCTGTGCCATAAACATCAAGTTCCAACCCCTGGTGCATCCTTCTTCAAGCACTTCATTGCAGGATGTTGTCCAGAGCAATGATTCTGTGTGTGTTGGACCTATATGAGGGTCAAGAACACTTGATTGCATAAAAAGGCCAACATGTTTTCACCTGCATGGTCCCCATCTATGTATCAGGATTTATTTGCTCCTATACTAATGAGCCCATGAAAACACTGATTGTACCATAGCCAGGCATTACCTTCCCTGAACTTATGGCCTTCCTAACCATTAAAATGTAAGATAACAGTGGTAATCATGCTGAGGCTCCTTATAGGTATACTGTAACCGTCATGAAATAAACTCAGAAACACAGCTATCCCAAGTCCTCAGCTGATACCTCCCTGCACCTCTATTCCCCAAAGCAGTGAGGGCTTGGATCCTTGACTCTGGGAGACTCTGACTTCACTACATGCTGCACACCTTAACTGTCTATAAGATCAAAAACTTCAACAAATTCACACAAACTGTAGTGCCTAAGTGAACAGCACTCCCCTAGTCCTGGCCTTATACTTCCACTAACCTCTTCCCTGCGTATCGTCTGACCTTGCTCAACCCCCCCCCCCCCCCTTTCCCAACTTAACTTGAAGGCACAGAAACAAAATCGTCTGCCCACTGCATTTCTGTCAGGTAACAGAAATTGTGCTTTGCTGCTTTCTGATAACCTGCAAAATTAGTAAAGCATTCTTAAACAGCAGTTGTATGAGTACTGCTTCTAACAGCAGGGTTGAGAGAGTTAATCTGCATTTGTTAAAGAAGAAGTTAGATTTCTTTGTGAAGCGGCTATCAGAGGCTATCAAGATTAATTCTTTAACTTTCTGTTGCATCTGTGAAGTTTCTTTCACCACTGAGACTTATTTTCTTAAGGCTACAAGAAAGCCCAAAGTCCCAACTTAATTTTTAAAAGTTAAAAACTGTAATGTATGAATCAGCAACCTAATGCATACATTAAATGATACATGTACAGATAGGCACACTTTTTTCTAAGCTCTTGCTAGAAGAAAATTCATTCCATAGACGTTTGCACATCCTATTTGACATGTGTTCTAATGGGACATCTGCCTGAATAACTAGAAAGCAAATATCTGTCTGATTGAGGAGAAATGCCTGAAGCAAAATCTGCTTGAATTACACACAGCTAACATCTTCCCATGCATTGTACAAGACTTTTGCAATGACTGGTATTTAAGCTTATGCTGCAGAAGCTGTATTTTCTAATTAGAAGAATAATGATTCCAACCAAAAGTGTTCATGGCACGCTAACATGCAGCAAAAGTTCTTACTGTGTGACTGAGATACAAACTAGTGGAGATGATTTCAAACCACTTTTTATTTATCAAGATGGAGCTGGTCATGAGATTACAAGAACAGGTGGCTCTACAATTAACACTGAAATGAAAACAATATTTTAGATCAAATGGCAGCAGTACAGCAGTCAAAGTACTGATATGCAGAACAGAAATTTTAGATTGAACTTTCATAGATGACTGCTTAACTGATATGTGGCCACAGGCAGTTCAATGAGCAATATTGTACTTATGAAACGGGGACACAAATGGCACTCTTCAGTCATTGAACAGACACGTTTACAAAGTAACACATCTGACAAAGATAGAGTATAGCCAAGGCCACTGAATATGATTCTACAACATAACAATAAATGTGTTCATTCATGTGTAAGTAAAAAAAAAAACAAAATTGTAAATTAACTTAACAAAATGTGGAATTTCACTTCTGTTTATCTGTTCCTTATGAAAGTCACATATTCATTTACTTATAAATTTGTGAATATATGCCTGCTAAAAAGGCCGCTCTAGTAAGAGTAATTACGAAACCAGTGGAATCAAACGCATGGATCCATGCATGATTTTATCATTACTGGATTTTATTTTCCTTGTTCATAGGTTGGTACTGGGCTATCAGCCCTAGGGCCTATATAAGTTTAGCCATAATTCCCTGGATATTTCTTCTCACGATATTTACTTCCCTGGACCCCTGCCTAATGATAATTCTACACACAGAGCAGTGAACTGTTAAACTTGCAGATACACATTAAAGACATTTTTTGCACAGGCAATTCCCCTGCACCCCTCCCATTAATTGGGGCCTACACATCTCACACCCTGCCACTTACAGTATGTATACTAAGTCCAAACTCACTGCATCTCAAAGAAAGGGGAATTCTACCAGATGCAGCAATTTCAGTCTTACTATATATTCTTGCTAATCACACTCCACTAAATTTTTAACACTTTTAAGTTTACTAATCAGTAGAGTGAGTTAATCTAAAAACCCTTTTCTGATATATCAAGGGCCATAGGTGATTAAAAACACAATATGTGAAATAACCACACGTGGCAAAAATAAATCAATGAATATTAAATGGTGATAAAATAAATGTACAGGAGAAATGAACTATTACATAGAACTCTAGTGCAGTGAGTGTATAAAGCAATGTGTTGGCAGTTGCTCAGATAACAGTAAAATGACAATATTACAAATGGACACTGTTACACTAATAATGATGGAAAGTAATATGCCCTTTTCAAGTCTAATAGGGAATCTGAACATGGAAGAGGTTTACTATGATGTTATAACAAACAAAAATAAAATAAAGTATAGACTGTATTGACTGATTAGTATGAGTGCATATATTCAACATGTATCATTCAACCATGAGCATTTAAATTGTTTTACCAGAAATTGTGAAAATGTGTCTGTCACAAAAGAAGATACTGCCATCCCAGCAAGCTGGAATTTTGTAAATAATTATATGTCATTTGTGAATTTTAATATGATTATATATAGAAGTGTGACAGAAGGAGATATTGCCAGCCCAGCTATCTGAAATTTTGTAAGTGGTTGTGTGTCATTTGTGAATGTCAACATGCATGTGCAAGATGCTTGTGTTACAAATGAACTGTATATCATATTGTACAGATGTGTGCTGAAAAGATATTTTGTAAAATACTGAGCAGAAATGTATATGCACTAGTGTAACTGTTTAGATGTATACATTTTAACAGGGGAGACTGAAACACTGGAGATTAACTTGCAAAACTTCAAAAGAATAGTTGAAAATTAAGTTACTTTATGGCTGGGCCATAAACAAAAAAAATGTTTATCTTTCAGTTTCAGTGCAACAGGAGACAATGTCTAGAACTAGATTTTTTTTGTATTGTCTTTAAATGCGGAGCAATGTAAATTATTTTACGACAACCAACAGTTGCCAAAAGATCAGCGGTTTATGTATTTTCACAGGTAGATGTAAAATATTACGAGTTTCATTGGGGGTTTTCACATGGGATAGTCAGATGACAAGAACTGTTGTCATGCTGCAAGCTATCCCAGCAGTAATATTTGGGATATTAATTTAAGAACTCTCTGAGAGAGACTGAACATTTTGTATTTTGTCTTTGACCTGACAAGAGCATCCACTCACCTAAACACACTGTTCAGACTCAGCCTCTCCACAGGCTACATAGAACTATTGCCCTATAAGCCTGACTAGATTGGTCTGCAAGACTATGGAGCGCATCATCATGGAACTTATTAACAAAGACATTGGGAACCTCCAAACACTGGACCCTACTCATTTCAGCTTTGATAAGGGCAGATCATGCCTCCTAAATCTGGTGAACTTCTTTGAGACAGTTACCAAGGCTATAGACAAGGGAAAGGTGGTACACACACAGCCTACCTAGACCTTGCAATGGCCTTCAAAACCATTCCCCATTCTGGTATTATAGACAAGCTCACCAGCCTGAACATAAACCCCTACATCACAAGATGGGTTGCCAACTGGCTTATGGACCGAACCCACATGGTGAGAATTGTGGGAGCTAGGTCCGACTCTAAACCGGTTACAAGTGGCGTTCCCCAGGGCTCAGTCCTAGGACCCTCTCCTGTTTGGCATATACTTCTCAGAGGTACAGGCAAGCACAGGAGGACTATGGCTAACCAAGTTTGCAGACGACTGCAAACTATGGGCTATAATTGACTCTAGCTGACACAGACATTCTCCAAAAGAGTTTCACTGAGATGGATATGTGGTGTCAAAATCATAGCTTCAAGATAAATGCCAAAAAGTGCATAGTCATCCCCTTTGAAAAAAAACAAAGTACCCACAAATTAACACATAGGTGGTAGTCCCCTAAATACAGAAGACGTAATAAGGGATCTGGTGACCAAAGTAGATAGTAATCGCTCATTTGATAATCATATTGCCAAAGTGGTTAGAAAATCCTTCTATGTGGCCAACCTAATCATAAAAGGGTTCACATCCAGATCAAAAGAGGTCATTGTGCCCCTCTACTCATCAATCATCAGACCCATCATAGAGTACAACACCCCATTTGGGATGTACCTTACAAGACACGTGCAACAGCTGGAAAGACCACAGAAGTACCTCACCAAGAGGATTGCTGGCCTCAAACAGATGCCCTATGCAGCTCGACTGAAGAAACTCCAGCTGTACTCGGTTGCATACAGCCTACTCAGAGGCGATCTCTGCCTGACATACAAAGCCATATCCAACCTAGAACTGATGGACATGCTCCACCTAAAGAAAACCATATCCCCTTGAGCCACATGCTCCAGGGATCTAAACTTCACCACAACAATAAATAGGACATGCTGGAGGGATGGATTCCTGTCCCAGAGACTTCCCATGCTTTGGAACAAGATTCCAGTCTACATTAGGCAGAGCTTCATGCTAATGCTCTTCAAGAGAAACCTTGAAGAGTAGATGGGAAACAAAAAGTTTACCCTGGGGATCACTTCAGTGGCTCTGCTGGACAGAGGCACAAGGAACTAATCTAAGGGGGTGGCGAAAGCCAACACACTCCGGCTAGGCTTATAAATGCCTTCGGGCAGATAGCCTACTACCTACCTATGAACATCAGCTTGCTAACTAGGGTTTAGTAATTCTTTTAGATTCAGTCAGGAATATTGTGAAGTATAGTTTAGATGTTTTCTTTATTTATTTGTGACTGTCCTGCAATGTTGTTTTAAATATTTCCTGTGATTTTGAACTCTAGTGTAACTGTGATTATATATGGAGTATTTTCTTGTGGTTTTATTATTTATAATTAAATATATTTGAACCTTTTACTGTAGCTATTTTTGGTACATATTTAAGTTCTGAGAGTACTTGCATATTTATTTGGTGACACTGTGGGCTTGGTCAAACTACCATTTGGATTAGCAGTGATATTACACAGTAAGATTGGACACCCTTTATTAAGGGCCTTAAATTAGCTGATAAAGAGATGTCTTGTGACAGTAATAACTACCTTATAATCTGGAAAGAAGGGGGGCATAGCAAGTAAACCTGTGCCAGCCTTTCCCAGGTGTGTGTGTGTATATGTTTGTGTATAAATCAAATCGCAAAGTGTGTGCGTGTCAGCTACCTGGGCAGGGACATGACGCCCTGGTTGGACAGAGATGGTTCTGGAAGTTTTGGCTTGGCCACTCAACTGAGATCTCATCTCTATAGCTGTGCCAGTGGGGAGTCTTATTGGGGATCTGGAGAAAGAGGGAGAAACCAGCCCCACACTGACTGTGGTCTGTGTGTGCTCTTATGGGAAACTGCACTTGATGCAGAGAGCTGCATCTGGAAATACTGTGTGTGCGCCAGTCATCCTCCCAATGTATGTCCCCCACTGGTGCCAGTGGTGAGGATTAAGGCTCCTTGATTACTGGGCCAATGTTGGGGTGCCACAGTGTACAACTTTGTTACTTTCTTAGGGAAGAAGTTCTATGAAGTGGTAGCCACATCAGAGAAAGATTTTACAACAATGGAAAGTATAAAGGGAGGTCTATTTAGTTGAATAGCATCTTGATTTTGAAAAGTTGGATATGGAATAATGCCAAAAGTTATTAATCATACCATAAAGGGTGATATATTTTTATTTGAAAGACTCTTGCCCCTACTGAATAAACTACCCCCTCAATTAAACTTAGCTCATCAGTCCAAATTATCAAGAAGGAACTGGCTGATATGAGAATCTGTAAGCTCCAACATACTCCTTAATAGCCAATAGGATACAAGCTTGTTCACCTAACCTATGACTCTATCTTGGGCCATTGGAATGTTTGTTCTTCTACATGTGAGTCACATTGTGACTTTGTCCTGGCTGCAAAGCACATGGTATTCTTTATGGGTACTTGTTCTAGGTCCCTTATTGGGCCATGTGAATGAAGCACCTTGTAAAGAATGGGTGTCAGTATTGTGGCAGACTGAGTTGCTAACTTTTCAATTCATTGTGAATCTTGATTGATAGTCTCTTTCATTTTATAAGGTGAAACAGCAGCTCCACCTACAGCTAGGTTGTTAAAGAATCATCATCTAGGCCAGACTTTCATTCCTTTGTGTCATATAGCCAGCTTTCATATGCATGTTTTTCTTGTAGGGTAAATCAGAGGATAATATTTATTTAATTTACCAATGACATTCCACAGTGGTTACTATTACTAACTTGGTCCTTTAGAGTTTGAAGTTTGACCGTGAAGTTTTTTTTACAGCATGGAATGTACATGTCTTTTCACATCCATACTAATTTTATCAAGATACACCAATTTACTTTTACTTCTCTAAGACTGATTGTTTTCATCTAAATTGTTATTCCTGAGCATTACATTTGCACCACTTTTTAAGCATTGGTCACAGAAGGGAAAGGGAAAGGAAAGGACAAGGAAGGGAAAGGGAAAGGAAAAGACAAGGAAAGGACAAGAAAGGGAAAGGGAAAAGAAAGGAAAAGAAATGAAAAGGAAAGGGAAAGGACAAGGAAGAGAAAAGGGAAAGGAAATGAAAGGACAAGGAAGGGAAAGGGAAAAGAAAGGAAAGGAAATGAAAAGGAAAGGGAAAGGACAAGGAAGAGAAAATGAAAAGAAAGGACAAGGAAAGGAAAGGGAAAGGAAAGAAAACTCTGCTGCAGGTGGTAGTTTCATTAAAATGCCTAGCATTTCACCAGTATCTCAGCATATCTGTGGGTTTTGCACCAAACCTGTCAAATCAGGAAAAGGTATACGTAATTACATTTCAAATAAAACTGCTAAGATAAATTTAGCTTTATTTTATTATTATTATTATGTATTTAACCTTATATTATTGATTTACTTAATCATTAATGTATGTATTTTTGCTGGTGAGGAAAACAGTTTGACTACCATTTTTATTAATCTGTGTCAATGTCTCCTTTCCTTCATTAACATGGGGATTTAGATTGCTACTTGTTTTGATGTAAGGTTCTGAGGTTCATTGTTTAAATTTCCTTGCTCTTACCTGAGAGCACAAAAATGCCCATACATATCTCTGGTGAAACTCAGTTCACACTGGATAAGTGTGGGACAAATCTTTGCCCCAAGCAATGATGTTGCATCCAGTTATGTAAGTAATAAATAAACCCAGGATATTAAAAACGTCTGCCTTTCCCTTTGCTTACATCATTCTGTGCTGCAAAGAAGTATTTTTTGCAAGAAAATATAAGCTTGTAGATGAAAATATAAGCTTGTAGATACAATGGAAGACCACAAAAGAACAGGATAGAAAACAGCTATCCCAGAGTAATTGCAGAATACAGGAGTGCTGCTTTCATGACATTGTGGAACTTGTACAAACATATATAGTAAATGTGACCCATAATGTATCTAAAATATCTGATCACTATTTGAATTACATCTGTGATCCTAATGACAGGGCCTAATATTGTTAGTCACAACTACAGAATGCTTTATGTTGAACATTACTTCTGTTGTCGGTCTCTTTATTTTGAGTATTTAAAGCAAAAAAGTGTCATATAAATTGTTATATACAGTAGTGAGGAAAGCATGCTTTTGTTTACTTTCCTCAGTTTTATTTGTTCTCACTTTTTCTCTCATTCAGAATGTTTTATATGTGAGGTATCATGCCAAGTTTGCCAACCCAGTGTATATATATATATATCTATATATCTATATATCTATATATATATATATATATATATATATATATATATATATATATATATATTCAGAGTGTCTGGTTACTTCTCATATCTCAAAGACATGCAAGTACATGAAATGGGATTGTCCTAAACTACTCACTGATTGCACATCTTTTGACAAACATGGGTGTTATCCACAATAATTTCTTCCTTGCAAGGATAGGATTCAGTCACCCAGAACCTTCAGCTGGATAAAGTTGAAAATGAAATTAAATGTATGGAAGGGTGGGTGGATGGATGGACAGAGTTGTTAAAAATAACAAGAACAGTGGCTACCCTGGTAAGATTTCAAAAGGAATATCTGTCCACAGCAGACTAGTTCTGAAATCCAGCAACAAAAAATGCCTGTACTTTTGTTAGCATAAAGGCAGACTAAACAGTTCTTTGAGAACACGTTCCGAGTGCATATTTCTTAGTCTAGTTTGTAAGCAGTAGACAAAAGTGCATCCGTGGCTTTGCATTTCAGGGGTTAGTGCAATGAGCTCATAACCCAGGGGTCGTGAGTTAAAATCACATGATGGCACCTGCATGCACTTTGTGGGTAGATTTGGCACATTGGTTAAGGTCTTCACCTTTTAAACACAAGGTACGATTCTGACCTCAGGTTATGGCTAGGATTAAAACGGCCCTTCAGGCACTTAACCTAGTATTCCTATGATAAAAGTTGTTACTCTGCCTCAGACATTGAATCCAGTATATTTGACAGAATGGGGAACATTCATTCTAAGTAACAATACTGGGGCACTTGGTGACAAGAACTTTTACGTGTATGTGGTTATAGGTGCATCTGGCTAGATAGCTCATGATTTCTATAATTGATTGCCTGGTATTTTTCTTATATTCATAAAGATTTAGAATTTCTAATAACAGGAATAGAGAAAACTGAATTAAAACTAGTAATCTAGAATTCTGTTTTCATCAAGCATAACCTCAGTACTACATTAAAATAGATTTAATTGCAGTATTTATGCATTGTGCATATTTACAGAAAAATAACTAAAGCAGATGGTATGAATATTTATAATGTCCGAGATGCAACTTTAACTCAAAGATATGCATCAAGCTAAAGTGAAACAGCCAGCAAACCGTGAGAATTGTTTTCCTGCAATACTGTCCCTTGCGTGGCGGATTTTCTAATTACTGCTTGAAGTGAATAGCCACTTCACCCCTCCCCCTGCCATCCCTATTATGTTATTACAAGTGCATGATGGGAAGAGATAGGGAAATGATGGGGTCGACAAAGCTGTCATAATTGATGATGATAAATGACACGTTAATGAAGCATGCCCCTTATTAAGTTATTCAGAATTCTGTCCTTGGAGCCAAAATGTTAAAAGGCTACGCTATCTCAGCTTCAGCTGCAGAGAGTGGGCATATCTGTTGTGAGGTCGTGTCTAGTATGGGTCATTCTTAACAGCCTGCACTACTAATTAGACAAAGCAAACCATCTTCCAGAATAAAATTCTGGTGCACAGAGGTGAGGGGCAGATATTTCAATCACAGGCAGTCCTCTTTAAATGAATCCCTTTACTTTCAGTAGCTCATTCTTTGGTGCTAGTTTCGACTTTGCTGAGTACAAGAAAGGAAAAAGACAGATGCATAACTTCTAATGCACTTTAGCCGTTATTTTTATTAACTATATGACTAAACCTCATGTATATTATGCTCATAATCTGAGGCAGAGTATTTTAAGTTTTAATTATTGTTTCAAGTGCTTAAAAGAACAATGCTATTACAACATACAGTAATAAAGCTACTTTCTTGCCTTTTTCATTATTATTTAATCTTTTTTTAACCAAGTAGTCAGACTGGTCCAAGGGCCATTACCAAGCATGACCCTGGTGCTGTTGCACAATATATTCCATGTAATACAGCACAGTTTCAGACAACATGTGTGTAAAATCAAATATATCACACAAACGAGGGACAGAGACAGTCATGAATGCAACTTCAGATTTGCAAAGACAGATATGTAGAGATGGTTATGTGCCACCACTGTTACATACTTTATAATTTTTCTGTAATATTTAGATTCAAATTATATGGCCAGTGAGTCATAGTTTGTCAACTGGCATAACACTGATAGAAGAAAAGAAAGTAATTAAGTCATGTTTTCTGTGTCATGCCATATGTGAAAAATAATTTGTGAACAGTTACTTGGTTCTAGTTATCCACAGTCCATGAAGCAGGTAAATATGTAAGAATACTTTGTGTTGAATAGCTTTTTCCCTGAAAATTTTGTAGGCAATTATGTGTTGATTTGAGGTGGTTGTTTAATCCAATTGGATGAGATCATGTTAATAAATGTGTTTCACGTACCTCTCAGTGCAAGAAATCTGGAAAAGCCGAAAATAATGGGGGGACAAAGGGCAAAATAGGGACAAATTTTAATTCTTGCTCCTGCAAACATAAAAGGTTACTAGAGTAATACTGTTTGCATTATTTTGTATTTTCTGAAGGATATGAAGTCTGAGACTCAAGTGTGGGCCATTATTTAGTGTTTAGTGACTTCAATATTCAATAATTTGCCAGAAAGCCACAATTTTTATAAGGAAAGACCAAAAATATGAAGCAAAAATCTGGACATTCTGCAAAAATCTATAGAGTTGAAAAATATGGTGATCTGGTCCCTCGACCTGCTGCAAATAGATTCCATTGTACAGCTGCTAGCAAAGCAGTGAAATGCTTTTACATCATTCCTGTTTGGAAAAGCTGAAAGCCACAGCTAGTGTGTAGATTTCCTCGGTGGCCTACTCCCTCAGCAGGTTGCAAACAGACCCTGACAGAGTACAGCAATGATAGCAACCCTTTTAAATCATCCCTATTTGGAACAGTTGAAATCTACAAAAAATAGATTCTTTAGTTAACGGTCATTTATTTCAAGTGGTTTGCATTCTATTGCTTATGTACGGACTGTTTATTTTCCAGTAGCATGGGAGGTGGATTCTTATTGTATACGGCGAAGTTTTAATGAAGTTTTTCTTTTTTTTTTTTTTTTTTTTTTTTACGAAGAGTAGAAGCCATGGTTTAATTTTTTTATATGTAAGAGATGATGGCAATAGGGTACAGCATACAGTGATTGGCACATAACTGTTTTTTTGTTTTTTTTTTTTTTTGCAGGGTGATGCAAGACCATTCATGTAGTGGAGCAAAACTACTGAACCTACATATATTGTTTAATGAGGTCTGGGGGAGACAGATGTTATGTTCTGAATACAGGGAGATTATCATGAGGGCATGTTGCAATCAGACCCAAGGAAGCTCAAACTTCAGCTCACTTTAATGACACAAATCTCAGGATTATTAAATGATACTTTTATGAAGTGGCATCTACTAATTCTGAATACCCAGTGGTGTTTTTTTTTTTTTATGTATAGTGATCTCCCACCCAGATCTCTATCAAACCTTAGACTCTGATTACTCTCTTTTATCACAGTCCTGCTCATTTCTGTGTCACTTACCTGGCAGACTCTACAAAACCTATAGAGGTTAGTTATCACCTGAAGAGAGGAAAAGCCTTGCTAATTTAGTGAGATGACAAAAGCTGGAATGGAGTACATGACCATCAGGTTGTTACATATGTAATAAGAACAGATTTTTCTCAATAATGCTTTTTTGCTTAAGGAAGCAAAGTTGCTGAAACAGACTGGGTTATGCAGTTTGGCCCATGGACATATTCTTCCATAAATACAGTGCTCTTTTGTAAATTATACTCTGGAACCTCTCCTTAAAACTTGATTGGCTGCATTTTCTAGGTTCTAGAATGTGGCATATCCGTCACAAAGCTATTGTGGAAAATTAACCTACACCTTCCAATCAGAAAGAGTGTAGAGGGCTGTTGTTCATTCCATGTCATCATGGCTAATCTTCTCATAGGACTGATTCTTCCAGCTAAGCTCTATTCATGAGCAGCAAATAGACAATATTTCTGTCCTGTGACAGCTGCTAGGCATAATGCTGAGACCTATTTAAAAAAAAAAGTTCAGAACAATCCCCATGTACACTGTTAGCAGGAGAAACAGCTTCTGCCATTTTCCTAATGGGATTGTAGTGGCAGTAAACTCACACTTTTTGTACTAAGATTGCAAAGGACAGTAGCTGAAAGCAGGGCCATTCCCAAGCTAATAACTGTAAATATTTTAAGACCAGTACACCTAGGAACTTAAAGTGATGTATTTGCTATTCATACGTGCAATGCACTGGCTACATCTGTACAATATATATTACAAAGCATTTTTGCATATGAAAGTTGATGAAGTATCTCTGCATTGCAAAACAGAAAGACACATTTTTTTTTTCAGAATTCAGCAGATAGTTATGTTGCTAATATTTCCTGAAGAAAGTTTCTTTTCTTTTTCTATGGCAACACTGTGTGACTTGTATGCATTATATTAAAGGAATATGTGATTGAAAGTATGGAAGCAAAAATGTTTGTGAGGGTTCCCCCACTATGTCATGCAGAGTTATGTCCCCCTGCAGACCCCTCCTCTCCTCATTTTAGTCATTTGTAGTGTCAGTCACATCCTCAACAAAGGATATATTTGATCAAGTGCCCTAAATCTATGATTTGGCCAAAAACTCCTTCACTCAGCTAGACTACTTCCCTCTTTTCCCCAAAGGGATTGTAAAGTGTAATATCAGAAAACCAGATCATCACTAATTAGAATGCACCCGTCTAAATGCATGGTATGATGAATTTTGAACATAAAGAACATCCATAGGTAGTAACCACCTATCTTAATGGATGAATAAAACAAGCATTTGAGTGTTGAACATATATTTATAATCACTACAGGTATCCATAATTAATGGAGGACAAAATAAACAATTGTTAGCCTACAAATAAAGTGCAATAACATTGATGAGTCAGTCAAACCTAATGATACTGTATCACAGCTCTGACACGATGCCAAAGATCAGACCCAACGTCTATGTGACTTATTGATGGCAATTTATTATTAATCCTAGAAGACAAATGATTGAACCAGCACATCAGAATACCTTCATTTGAAGTATGTATAAGTGTTATTAGCACCTTCTCTGCACGCATTAAAACTAAGTCTCTTATCAGATCATAAACTCCTCTGGTGCTTTGCCAGTCACAGTTGAATTACTAATCACATGTTGAAAACAGAGAAAACTTCCAGAATGACAAATATTTTGCATATAAGATCAATATGCTAATCCATCAAGCTGCTTATTATAAACTCAGAACACTTTGCATTTTGCCATTGTTTTTCTCTGGTATCTGTCTCATCAAGTATTAAATGTCAGGACAGTGTTCTTCTCTTCTGTCTGCTTCTGCTTATCTGCAGCTGTGGTATAGTGTAAACATTACGCATGAGAAAACCATAACAATGCATTACCATGCTACGTTATTATCCTCTGAATATGATTTACAGCTGCTGACAGGTGCTTAAAAGGAAGTCTTAAATGTCTGGAATTAAAATACACAGCTTCTTCCAATTTGCTCAGTGTGCTGAATTTAATAAAGACCATTTCAATGCTAATCATACATTCTGACTTGCTAAGTACTGGCACAAAGGTACTTAAGCCATTTGATTCCTTGTTGTATTTCTTATTGAATAGGCTCTTACTGAAAAGGAATGCACAAATTCTTATAATGTCACATTGTTGCTAATGGAAAAATTAAAATGTTTTTGAAAAACATTACCTCCCAAAGTAAATTGGCATATGCAATCAATGTCTCACTTGCTACAGTGTCTTATGTTAAATTTCCTTGGTCCATCTACAGAATCTTACAAACTGAAAAACATTTACATTACAGCCAAACAGGAGATTTTAATTATAATGTTTTTAATTTTATTGTTAACTAATGTCGGATGCATCAGATTATTGTCCCAGTTGTACACTGCCATAGTGCTTCTGCTTAGTGAAAGCAACGTGTCACATCAGTGTATTTATCTCTCGCTTTTATCTGAACTTTCTTTTTACCGGTTCAGACAAGGAATAATCAAGCACAACCGACTTTCCAGATGACACTTGAGGGACCTAAAGGAACAGCCAGCTCCCACCCTTGAAGAAGACAGACAGTCTTGCTCTGAACATGACCATTCAGACTTTTATTGCAGATGTGCAAACAAGTAATTCATTTCATACCCTATGGTGACAGAAAACCTTGCTCATCATACAACCTTCAGTTATAAGGACCAATTTTACTTGACACCCAATGGCATCTTGCGTCTTCGTTTTGGAAAGGTTGTCAAAGCTTACACTAAACCACCAAATGTGCAGGTTACGCAGGAGTATTTTTTTAAAATATAGTTCACTTTCATGGCTATGCTTTTACTTTAATTGTGCATAATAAGAACATATAAAATGTTTAAAATGGGTTGAAATGCTTGAAATTATTTGGATCAAGAAATAGTGAGAATACTACAAATTATATGCGCAGTTAGATGTCTTTAGCAGGTACAGTATGCCGAGATATTTCCCCTGCAAAATGAGATCTATTTTTAATCTATGGAAAACACCTGATAAAGGGGAATGTCATAACTTATTATGCATTTTAATATTCACAACAATGAATATTTTTTGTAAGCAAAAACAGTATTCAAAAAATGAATACATAAAAAATAAACTTGCAGTGATAGCTAGTGTGAGAGAACAGATAAACCATATGAGCACTCAGACACTTAGTGGAATGGAATGTATAGGAATGATTAGACATTGCTCTCTAATTGGGACCAACCCATCTCTGAGGAGCAGACTTTGACATCATCATCAGCTGACAGCGTAGATTACTTCAAGATAGCTATGCACATCTGCATCTGAAACTGGTTGTTTTTTTGGCCTAGACAATAAGGATAATCGGGTGTTCTACTAATTTTTTCAAAGACTGCTTATATTCCCCACAGTGATCATTACCACACAATCATAATAGACCAACTGTTTCAGATAAAGGATAGGGACGGTTTCCAACTCAATTTTACGATATTTAGTGGCTAAGTCTGCAACAGTAAGTTCTCAAGAGAAGCTTTGTTGTCAGAGGTTATAGGTGGTCATTTTGTTCTGTACAGATAAAATTATATCCATTAGGAAAAATTTCTAAACGAATATTATGTATTCTTAAATAATGAAAACAAATTCCTAAGATGTTCAACATGACAAATTTTATATGATATTTTCCTATATTACACAACATAATATAAGAAAAGCAGTCAAACTATGCAGGGTGAAATTAATAACAAGACTAAAATGGTACACTTTTACTTTAAATAAAAAATGGTATTTTGCTGGTGACAAACACTGTTATAAATGGATTAGTTTTACCTCTTCTGCTTCCAATGTTACTGTTTAGCAGCTTAATGGATTAAAATAATGAGTTGTAAACAACTTTATGCTGTTGCCATGAGTTGATTCTCACAAACTCTGCTTACTCAGTGATTATGGCAGGGATTCAGTAAGGTCTGCCACCTTCCCACTGTAATTATTTTACACCTTCTGTAGGATCACCACATGGGCCATCTCCATGGTTGTGCTACATACTAATGAGGAATTCCTGAGGAGTGGCCTTTGCTATCTAGCCATATGCTTCCCATTAAAAATGCCTGCAGTAACAGATTTGTGCAAAGAATCACTCAGCTTTGTCAATTAAGAAAGCCCACTGTGTACAAAAATCTAAGTTCCCCCATTGTAATCCATAGGAGAGACTGCCTAATAGCTTAGATCAGGTAAGTATCTCCAAGAATTAGTAGAGGTGTGTGTGTGTGTGTGTGTGTGTGTGTGTGTGTGTGTGTGTGTGTGTGTGTGTATGCGTGAGGAGGTGTTTAGTGTGTGCATGTGTGTGTGTGTGAGGAGGTGTTTAGTGTGTGCATGTGTGTGTGAGGAGGTGTTTAGTGTGTGCATGTGTGTGTGTGAGGAGGTGTTTAGTGTGTGCATGTGTGTGTGAGGGGTGGGTGGGTAGCTGCCAAAGCAATAAACCCTCCCTAACCAAAAGCCTGTAACTCTGGGATGGCGGGGGGGGGGGGCACACCAGACAACAGGGACTTTTAAATATTATTCTGAGTCACAAAAAAGTAATAAGACATATGGAAGGGTCAGCACTAGACACCAGGGATACTCTTTTAATATTACTCTAAGTCACATAAAAAGTTAATGGCACAACAGGATTTGCAACATGAAGTATATTCTTAACAATAAGTATGAAATTATAATGTCTTGTATTACTGGTAGACTGTAATCTTTGCAGTCTGGAACAATATCCTTTTTTTATGGAAAATCCAAGAAGAATGCAGTGATACTCTGGACATATGCTATGTGGACTGCATGCCATAATCAATTTCATGAATATGAAAAGGAAGGGTACATCATGTCTGTAAGGATTTATACAATTGCTTCATCCCCAAAGACAATGTCAGAGGAAAGCAGAGGGGTACACTTGATACCGAACAGAAATATAAGAAAATAAAATAGAATAAGAGTAAGGGGAGTTTCTGTGTCATTAAAACACTCAGATCACAGAAGCAGTATCTGCATTATATTTAAGCATGTGTTTTATATAATTGTAGGTTCTCCATTTTGAAGTCTAATGGCCTAATTTAAGGCTCTGCACATTGGCACTTACCTCCTCCACATGAAACTCAGGTGACTCCAGGCATCCAAATTAGCAGGTGTTCAGCATCAGAGAAGTGTGACCATAAGAGTAGTCCAACCCGGTCTTGTTTATTCTTCAGGTCTGTCACCACTAATATCACAATTAGAAAAACAGCTGTGCTAGAAAATTAGGTAATGAAGGTCATTGTGGTGATATTTAAATTGGTATGGGGAATGATGGATGTGACCACAAGGGCTGTGGCCAGGCACAATGTACAAATCTTGCTAATTTCTTGCATTTATATTAAGCTATTCTGTTTCAGAGAAATAGCACACTGGTGACATATTATTTAATTCCTTTTCTTCATAAGAAGGTAGGATAATATATGCTTAAACTACAATTATTTACAAATTAATGTTTGTAACAGCAAGGCCAATTTCAGAAATCCAGCAGAGAAAGCTTAATGTAAATAAATCACTTTTTTGTCAGTTTAACCGTCACAGAATATGGAGCTGTAAGTAAGCACTGCTATGAATCAGAATTTGGAGTACCAGTTCTCAGCATCTCACTATTAATAGATACATAATTAAATTTTATATTGTGCATTTTCATCCATAAATAACATGTTTCCTCATATTTATCTTAGATAACATTTGCTTAAGTTAGTTTTTATGCACACACTCACATATATTTATTTATTTATTTAACATTTGTTTACTGGAAAAGTCCAAATGGGACAGAGCCTATTTTCAGTGAAGGTCTGGAAAGAAATGCTCCAGAAGCATGTCTTTCAAATGTGGGAGTAAACTGGAGCACCTGTAGGAAACCCACTCGAATGCAGGGAGGACATGCAGACTCCACACACTAGGCACCCAGCTGAGAATCGAACTGGAGAACCTCTTGCTGTGAGGTGACAATGCTAACTCCTGCACCACTCTGCCACCCATATTATATATATGTGCACACATACATACACACACACACACACACATATATACATATATATATATATATATATACACACACACACACACACACACACACACACACACACACACACACACACACACACACACACACACACACACACACACACACATACATTCATACAGACAAATCTACTTTTATATTATCGACATTTCAGAATCCTGAGCATCATACGGTCAAGACCATATGATCAACATTCTGAAATGCTGAAAACGTAACAAGCCCCCTGCACCCCGACATCCTCTGCTAATTTTATATACCAACTTTAATATCATACTACTGTGGAAAAAATGCAGAGTCCCTGACCCTACTGTACTATAATCTTAGTTATCTCAATACCGTAAGATTGCCAAATTCTAGTAATAACGGCCACACAGGTACAAAACGCACTCTCTAAAGCCAAGAATACAGCATCCATGGGACCAGATGACATCCCGGGCTGTGTACTACATGAACTACAATATGAACTGGCACCTCACCTAAGTGTCATGTTTAATCATAGCCTCACCTCAGGTTTCGTGCCCACTGAGTGGCGCAGAGCTACAATTATCCCAATCCACAAGGGGGGATCCACCTTGGATCCCGGAAACCACCGTCCCATCAGTCTGACAAGCATTATCTGCAAGGCCATGGAGCGTATTATCATGGAACTTATAAACAAAGACATTGGCAACCTTCAAAAGCTGGACCCCACCCAGTTTGGGTTTGTGAAGGGCCAATCTTGTCTCCTGAACCTGATTGACTTCTTTGAATCAGTCGACAGAGCCATGGACAAGGGTAAGGTGATCCACACAGCCTATCTAGACCTTGCCAAGGCCTTTGACACCATCCCCCACTCTGGAATCATAGATAAACTTACAAAGTTGGGCATTAATCCCTATGTCACCCAATGGGTTGCTAAATGGCTTACTGATAGAACCCACCCACACTGTAAAAGTAGCCGACTCCAAATCCAGCTCCAGACAAGTGACAAGTAGAGTACCTCAGGGTTCAGTCCTGGGGCCGCTCTTGTATGACATCTACTTCTCTGAAGTACAATTCAACACTAAGGGACTCTGGCTAACAAAGTTTGCAGATGACTGCAAACTGGGAGCCATTATTGAATCCCCAAATGATGTGGATACTCTACAAAAGGGCCTTACAGAAACAGATGCTTGGTGCCAGAGCCATGGGCTCAAGCTCAATGCCAAGAAATGTATTGTTATCCCCTTTGGGAAAAAACATGTATCCATGAATTACCATATAGGAGGCAGTACACTAAACACAGAAAGTGTCATAAGAGACTTAGGGACACAGGTGGACAGCGGTCTCACCTTCGATAACCACATCACCACAACAGTCAGGAAATCCTTCTATGTGGCACACCTCATCACAAAGGGCTTTTCATCCAGAAAAAAGGAGGTCATTGTCCCACTGTACTCATCCCTCATTAGACCCATTATAGAATACAACGCCCCATTTGGTATGTACCTCTCAAGACATCTGCAACAACTGGAAAGGCCTCAGAAATACCTCACTAAAAGAATCACAGTCCTAAAGCAGATGCCCTACGCTGACCGCCTTAAAAAACTCCAGCTATACCCTGTCGCATATCATCTACTCAGAGGTGATCTCTGCTTAACATACAAGGCCATGTCAAACCCAGAGCTGTTGGACATGCTACACTTAAAGAAATCCCAATCCCTCAGAGCTACACGCTCCAGGAATCTAAACCTTGTCATCACAATAAACAAAACATGCTGGAGGGATAGGTTCCTGACCCAGAGACTCCCCAGACTCTGGAATAGATTGCCCATACATGTCAAGCAGAGTGCCTCTTTGGACCTCTTCAAGAGGAACCTTGACGATTGGATGGGAGAAAGGAAATTCACCCCAGGGATCACGTCAGTCGCCCTGCTAGACAGGGGTCCAGGAAAGTAAATAATGTGGGAAGAAATAGCCAGGGAATTGTTATGGCTAGGCTTGTATAGGCCCTAGGGCTGATAGCCTAGTACCAACCTATGAACCTATGAACCTATGAAGGCATTTGTGCTGTACTGTCCAACGTTTGATGTTTCAGAACATTGATCATACAGTCTTGACCATATCAGGTTCAATGTTCTAAACTGTCAATGATGTGAACTAAACCTATATAACCCCTACATATATACATATTTATATATATATATATATATATATATATATATATATATATATATATATATATACATATATATACATATTTATATATATATATATATATATATATATATATATATATATATCACATAGGTACACATATAAAGAGAGACAGAGAGCATTTCCTAAGCACTGCCCCAGTTTATGTGTTGATGGCATGGAATGTCGGAGTATTAAGTATCTTTAGTCTGATTTTCATTACGCATCCTAGCGAATCATTTGCTGAAATGCCATTTAATTTCTTAAAAAAATAAGTGAAAGACGGTGGTTGTGATGGGCCAGGGTATCAAAACAGTTACCTATTATTAGGTGATGGTTTCCTTTTAAAACCCAGATTAAATAATGGTTATAGAAAGAAGGTAATTTGGTTCATTTATGATGATGTTACTCAGAGTCGCAAAAATGAGTGCTATCTGATGGCATTTATTTAATAAATATTTTCGTTTGTGTCGATTTAATCTTGGAAGAACTTCTAATATGAAGTAAATTCTTGATTTCACGTCTGTATGTTTACGGGGACTTATGCGACACTTCTATTTCCTTGATAAATTCTAAATATAGAGTATTATGATTAGATCGCTAATCATAACCCCGTTTCTATATGACTGAGAGACATCTACCTTGACAGCAGAGCGAATCAGAACGTGAGAGATGAATTGTAACATCCATATTGAGGACACAACAACTAAATTATGGTCAGAGACACCCAAGCAGAATTTATTACAGTACGCTGAGCATTACTTGCTATAAAGTACTGCTAATTAAACAAAATATAGAAGCACAAAGTATTTTATAGCTAAGAAAGCTGGTAAACAATAATGCTATACAGACAGCAGCAGAAGTGTCCCTCTGATGAATGAAATAAAATAAAATAAAATATCCTGACTCCTTAAAAGAAGAAAGACACGAAGCTGCCATACTGTTTTGAGTGACGGCAATGGGTACTACAGTTTTTTAAGCTAAAATTACCTTTTTTCTCTTTTCTGTGTTTGCTCCCAATGGCTGCTATTATACTTTATCCTGTCTAGAGCTTAATAACATTGAGATATCTTATTGAGACATTATTTTTAATATGAATGATATAGAAGCAACAATGGTTACCATATATACGGTTCTAATATTGTATTAACTAGCTGCTATTTAACGCAGTTCTGAAAGATTTGAAATTTGATACGGCTGACTGCCTAAATGAACCGTATGTTTTGAGAAAGATTTTTCTATGTATTATACCTTTAAATTTGTTCAATCACTGTTTTGATTGTTTTATTGAGGATTTTGTTAGTGTATCAAAGCAAGTGATGTTTCTGATGTAATTGTAACCTGATGAAGCGCACCTGAGTGTGCGTGAAAGCGCTCGTTTCTTCATTAAATTCTACATTTTATTCCATGGTGGTTCATTGCAGTTTTTGTCTTCTCATACTACATGATTGTGGTGCAAGGAACCTTTGAATGGTCGGTATTTATCTGCTGCTAACATTGAGAGGTACTTAATACAGGTGATTATGATCTGGTCTTCGATCATAGCCTATTACTATGTGTTCAAGACACGGATGCCAAGCAATTCACCTTGAGAGCGAATCTTGGCATCCATGTTGAACACGTAATAGTTGGTCTGAAATCAGAATCCAGTCATAATTCTTTATCCCACCTGATGCTTTCCCTGCTCCATGTACTACTAGATACAGAAGAAAAAAAAAAGTGAAAAATGTTTTTGTGGCTTTCAAATCCATGAAAGCACTTTGTGAGTGCTGTCAAACAGCAGCACAAGTCAAGTCAGTGAAAGACCGCAAGTTGGGAACAGATTACTAGCATGCACAGTCGGTAGAAACAAAACTCTGCCACTGTCATTTACTGGCCAATACTGGGAGGTCTTAGTGCCTAGCAAGAGAGCAATAGTTAAAATCAGGTCTTGCACTACAGGACTACTTAACTAGGTCAACAATTTCCAGGTTTTGGGGTGTAATCAGGACACGTAATTCACTGCATGAAAGGTGCTTAATAAAGTATTCATTTTCTCAGATTTGGAGTGAAGTCTTTGCACCCATGTTATCATTCCTGAAGTCCTTTTCCTCAGTTTTCTACCATGGGCAGGGTGTCATATCAGTTTTTACCAGCTCACTAGATTACATGCCAGCTTGTTTGACAGTCATGCCTAATGCTGCAGGTCGAACGCTTCATCACCTCTAGTCTTCTTCCTATCTCTTCCAAATCCTCTTCAGCATATTTTGTTCTGCTTTTCTGCTAATGTGACTGAACCACCAGTAATCTGCTCTCTTTGATGTTCTCTGCAACAGGTACTACTCTACCTTCTCCTCTGTCATCCTCATTTCTTGTTTTATCCTATAATGTGTGTTCTTGCACCCATTTCAAGTGCTTCTCATCACATCTATTTTTTTCAATGCATGTGCCTTCACTGCCAAGTTTTTGTACCATACAAAAGTAATGGTCACACCACTGTTTTGTACACCTGTTTTCTCAGATTCTTTGCTATTCTGTCATGCATTACCACTGATACTCTATAGCATTTGGCTGTAGCCCCCTCTGATTCTAGCTTTTACCTCCTCATTCAGACTTCCCATCTATTCAAACACCCCTCACAATTTTTTGAGGCTGTTAACCTCTATCATGGCACTCCACATCCTTCCAAATATTTAATCAAAATAAACTAAAATAATATCCTGACCCCTAACAGATTGCATCACCATCTTCTACATATGTATAAGTTCTGCTGATGAGTATAGAACTTTAAGCTACCAGTTGATGTACCAACATTTCTACTTACACAAATGTATAAAGACTACCCTTTGCATGAGTCCTTACACTAAGGATATAGTTGATTTGACATTTTACTCACTGTCTAAACAAATCAAACTACTGTTTTTACAGACCATATTTTCCATGTGCTTTTCTTTTTCATCTTCAAGTTTAAAATTGCTACTCTCGCTTCAGGCACTATTCAAGAATTATTTTTGCTTTTAATTGTACTTAAATAAATAAATAGTTCTCCAACAGGGTATTGATATACAGATAAATCCCATTAAAATAAGTTGTTATGAAGCAGGGACTAAAAAAATAGCTATTTGTTAGACTTCTTAAACATGACTTTGCTTTTAGTGAGTAAAATAATATATAAAAAAAGTATATTAAAAAATTTTAAAAATCAACAAGCAAAAGTAACTGTGATAGCAGTTACAAGAATGTACCATTTTACTTGAACCTTACTGAGCACAATTTGAAAAAAGCCTTATTTAGAGATGTGAAAAAAAAGTTGTCTTATCTTTCGGCTTTTCCCAGTTAGGGGTCGCCACAGTGGAACTCCGGTCCGTTAATGATTGGCAGTAGATTTTTACGTGTCGAGTTGCCAGCCCTGACGCACAACCTTTAACAAAGGTACGCCCATTCATGCACATCTCCACACAAAAGACGCTTTAGCTGAGAATTGAACAGGGCAACGTCTTACTGTGAGGCGACAATGCTACTGCAGCACCACCAATGTAAGATGTGCATGTGAAATCCCTAGTTAAAGGGAACAGGTTAGTCAAGTAACTTACACAGGCTAAAACACAGTACCTTGGTTACAGGAGACAAGAGCCTGAATTCTTTACACCAATTAACAGACTGACGAAGGAATTGTTAATTTCAGTGCATTTTCAAGGAATGATGAATTTTAAAGGAGAGATCGGTTACTGTTGCACATGCTAAATCGGTGTTTTCAATGCACAGCTCTTTCATTTAGCAAATGGCAGTCTGTGCTTGTGCAAAAGAATTTAAAAGCAGTTTGTAGCACAACAGACAGCATCATTGCTTTTGGTGCAGAAGGCTGTAAGGTCTATTCCCACACCATGTAGATGGATTGCTGATACTGTTGTGTGCTTTAAGGAGGAATGGGGGTGCTGCACTCCTGAGTGTGTCCTTCTTAGAAGAGATGCCTAGTAACTATGAACATGTTATTGGTTTGCCAGCCATTCTCTATTGTAATATTACCAGCTTACTAACTTTTCTTTACTTTTTTAATGTAAACTAGGCAATTAATTCTTCATGGGCATCAGCATTGAATTTGTGGATGAAACACTGAAATGAAAAATTGTTTATCAGAAGCAACCTCTTCATTAGTTATAGACTGCTTTAATGTGGAATTATGCAGATGAGTTTTACTGCTGCAGAGATTGCACATATTGACTGATATTGGTGGATTGTGATGACAGAAGTTTGAGTGGCCTTTTGTAGTTGAAATATTCTGAAATGCATACTTTTGTCATTACTGGTTCATACATTTTGTTTCATTACTGACTGGAAAGATATTTTAAATTACAAATTTAACACACATTCTAACAAGTGGTTCAATATCATACAAGGAAAATAAGTTTCTACAATCAGGAAGGTGAATTAAAGAACACATGCGTGTATGTATGGTCCTGAAAATGTGTGCAAGGAGCTTATGGTTTGTAAACTGCCAAAAGGTAACCTTAATTCACCTCTGGCTAGATGCATTTTCTTTGTATCTGGGTTGCATTGTCATTTCAATGAATGTGAGTTTCAAGGGCAGAGAATTTTACTGTTCATGCTAAGTCTGCTTTCATGATGAGACTGTATTGCTTGTTTAGCAAATGGTTATCAGTGCCTGTGCTATAACATTTGAAATAAAAGTTTTAAGTTGAATCCTAATATCTATTATCATTGTAGAAGTAAAGCAGAAAATAGTATGCGCACTGACAGGTTTGAACAATGTTTATGGTAACTGGGGAGAAATAGCCAAGTAATGGAACAGTGGGATGGCTATGGGGGAGACTCAATCCATTACCCTGCCTAGGGCCCCATTTGACCATCATTCAGCTCTGAAAAGAGCACGTACCTCTCAAAGAGAGTGAGCAAGAGAGACACAGGGCGTATACCTCTCAACTTCTTTACTCAAAAATTGGGATCCAAAAACAGTTTTCATTAACACAGATTATATGAACAATAAGTACGAAATCATAATATCTTTACTGAATAATTGTAATCATCAAAGATTTACCTGAAAATAAAGACAACAAATTGGGGATGTTCTGCAAAATCAAGGGAATTTGGAGGTGGAGGGGTGGCATGCAATGCTTTCCACTGTATGATTTTTTTTCATTCATTTGATCACAATGACAGGTGAGATGTATCAGTCAAGAACATGTCTGTAATTGTGGGTACATGTGTGTGCGTGTGAGTATGTTTCTATGTATATCTGTATGACTCTGTCTTTGTATGTGTAACTGTGTGTGTGTGTGTGTGTGTGTGTGTGTGTGTGTGTGTGTGTGTGTGTGTGTGTGTGTGTGTGTGTGTGCATGTGTGTGTCTGTGTGTGCATGTGTGCGTGTGTCTGTGTGTGCATGTGCATGTGTGCGTGTGTGTGTGTGTGTGTATGTGTGTGCGTGTGTGTGCGAGCGTGTGCGTGTGTGTGTGTGTGTGTGTGTGTGTGTGTGTGTCTGGTTGTTATAACTATACCATTTTGGATGTAAAGCACTTCCTTCAACAATGACATAAGCTGCAGCAACTTTAAAACATTAGGAGTAAATTAAGTTTGGGAACAGGCAAAGTTGTCACGGGACAGCTTTAGTGTGGTAGGGGTGGGGGGGAGTTGGGAGGTAGGGATGATGGGTTAAGTGTCTGGATAGGGAGCAGATAGGAAAGGGTTAAGTAAGTGAGAAGCTGATGGAGGAAGCGGGGTAGGCGTAGGTTTAATGGGTGGGTCTTAAGGGTTTTTGAGGTGGGATTTAGTGTTAGGAGGCACATTTGGTGTGATCATGTTGTTGAAGCAGGATCATGTCCCAGACGACCTAAGGTGTGAGTAAGGTAGGCCTTGGGTTGTTGCAAGACAGCAGGTGAGTACTCTTTGGGTAGGGTGGATTAGACATGCTGACGGTGTAAAGAAGTTTTTTTTTTCCCCTCGCAGGGGGGAGAACTTGACGTTGTTAGGTAAGGGACAGAATAGAGAGCATTGGAGTGTGTTTAAACAATATAAAAAAAAAAAAAAGAAGTAGAAATGAGAGCAGAGAGAAAGGGGTTGAAGTATTCCAGGCATTAGCTAAGCGTGAGGGGAGGGTGAGCAAGGTCATGCAATTATATATCATCTGTGTTGGTGGTATAGAGGTAGAAGCACTTACGGTTGGTTGGGGGTTGAGGGTTGGGGCGAGTGGTTGCAGCAGTCATTTCTCAGCTTAGTTTTCATTGGTGGCCATGGTGGTGTGGTTTTTCTAGTTGATAGTTCCTTTGTGTAGGTAGGGGTAATGTTGGCAGTAGGATTTGGTGGTTAGAAATCCGGTCAATCTTGTTTCTTTGGTGGTGGTGGTGGCTTGAAGGGGCCTTTTTGGGCCGTTAATGGGTGGCTGCACATGTGCAGCAATGGGGGTTCATTAAACAAAAAAGCAATAATAAAATATACAGAAAAAAAAGCAAAAATAGTTGCATGACCGCCAAATCTACACCAATGCACTGTACGAACACGTGCACAAATGCATGGATCTCGCTATACCAAACAAAACCAAGACACTCTCCTCCAAAAAAGGAAGCCAATCAGGTGGTCCCCTGCCATAAACAAACTCTAAAGCAGGAGGAGGACACTGATGCGGACTAAGGTGAAGTCCCAAGACTGGAAAAACTCCCCTATCAGCCTCAACAAAAAGCTGATATTCCTCATCAAATCCTCTAAAGCTAGCTATGAAAACAGAATTTCAGCAGATAGTAAAGACAACCACCAGGCCTTCTGCAGCTATGTAAAGAATCTCCATGGCAATACCCAGATTTGCTCTGAGCTACTGCACAATGGTACCTCCTATACTGAGCCAACAGATATTGCCAATATACTGGCCGACAGATACAGTGCCAACTATTCCCCTCTCACCCCCCCCCCCAGGGACCAGTCATACTACCAGTAGATTGCCAGTATTACTGCTGCACAGGTTAAAACAGCATTGTCCAAGGCCAAGAATACAGCTTCTATGGGACCTGACAATATCCCTGGCTGTGTTCTACATGAACTACAGAGTGAACTGGCACCTCACCTGTGTGCCCTGTTTATTCACAGCCTCACCTCAGACTTTGTCCCTACTGAATGGTGCACATCTATAGTCATCCCTCTACACAAAGGAGGAGTGACTAAAGACACTGGGAACTATCGCCCCATTAGCCTGATGAGTCTGATATTCAAAGTTATGGAACACATCATCATGATCTAATAAACAAAGATATAGGGAATCTCCAAACTCTGTATCCCACACAGTTTGTTTTTGTGAAGGGTAGAGCATGCCTGCTCAACTTGGTCAACTTCTTTGAGTCAGTCACCAGAGCTGTGGATGAAGGCAAGGTAGTTCATACAGCCTACCTTGATCTGGCCAAGGCCTTTGACACCATTCCCCACTCAGGAATCATAGAAAAACTCACTAAGCTAGGCATCATCTTCTATATCACTAGGTGGGTTGCAAAGTGGCTCACAGGTAGAACCCACAGTGTGAAAGTAGATGACTCCAAGTCAGACTGCCGACCAGTCATGAGTGGAGTCCTACAGGGTTTAGTCCTGGGTCCTCTCCTGTTTGGTATCTACTTCTCTGAAGTCCAGGCTAACACAAAATGACTCTAGCTGACAAAGTTCACAGATGATTGCAAGCTGGGAGCTATTATTAACTCCCCCAAGTGATGCTGACATCCTACAGAAAGGCCTCACTGAGACCAACGACTCGTGTCAGAACCATGGCCTTAAGCTCAATGCCAAAAAATGTGTCATCATCCCCTTTGGAAAAAACCCAGTTCTTATGAATTACCACATTGATGGTAGTCCATTGAACACAGAAGACATTATAAGAGATCTGGGAACACAGGTTGACAGCAACCTCTCTTTTGACCACTACATTGCCAGTGTGGTCAGAAAGTCCTTCTGTGTGGCACATCTCATTACTAAGGGTTTTGCATCCAGGAAGAAAGAGGTCATTGTCTCCCTCTACTCTTCCCTCATTAGGCCAACCATTGAGTACAATGCCCCATTTGCCTTGTACCTCACTAAACACTTGCAACAACTGGAGAGGCTGCAAAAGTACCTCACAAAGAGGATCCTAAGCCTTAAACATTTGTCCTATATGGACAGACTAAAAAAATTCCAACTATTCTCTGTCTCATATCGCTTACTTAGAGGCAATCTCTGCTTGGCTTAAAAGGCCATGTATGACCCAGCTCTGTTAGAAATGCTACATCTAAAGAAATCCCAATTCCTCCACATCACATGCTCCAGAGACCTCAACCTCATTACCACAATCAACAGAACATGATGGAGGAACAGATTCATAACTCAGAGACTGCACATGCAATGGAATAGACTTCCCATCCATGTCAGGCAGAGCACCTCTCTGGCCCTCTTCAAGAGAAATCTTGATGAGTGGATGGGAAATAGAAAATTCACTCCAGGGATCACTCCAGCGGCTTTACTCGACAGAGGCCCTGGGAACTAAGGTCGGGTGACACGATTCCAGGGTAATCCTATGGGCCAGGCTTGTAAAGGCTCCAGGGCCATTAGCCTAGTACACACCTATGAACCTATTAATAAATAAATAAATAAATGTATAATACATTTGAATTGTAGGTAGTAGGTGGTGGTTCTGGGGGAAGCGGCGGGTTTTTTCAGACAGTTACAATCCCTGATTTTGATAGTGGTGTAGCTGGGAAAGTGGAGCTGCAGCAATGCATACGCCTTGTTGAGTGGAGCTGTGCACATGAACAGATTTGCCGCAGAGATGCGGTTTTATTAAAAAAAATAATAATAACAAAAAGGGAGAAAGAATGGGTAAGGGGGAATGGGATACATCGATGGGAGGTTCTACTGGGAGCATGAGTCAGGGAGTAATGCCTACTGCTGGCGCACTCTGTTGCCAGTGTCATACCATGTGCTGCCATACTTTTCAATTGTCCCTGCATTTCAGGGATGTCCCTGATTTCATTGCAGGAGTAGCTTTTATTTTATTTCCCCCCACCAGATGCAGTTGTTGGGTGGGTCCCTTATAAAAAAAAAATAAATAAAGCTGATTGGCGACGCAGGCACTATGGCAGGAGGGAGTAACAATTCTATTGACTCCGCACATATCGCTGGTTGTGAAGGAGAAGATTTGGAAGGGGAATTTATTGATATTTTTATGTTGACAAATGTGGATGGGGTGCAGTGTTTGACAAAAGCGATGTCGGCTAATGGGAAGGACCTATTGGTGGCTTTGACAGCAAGCGGGTGGGTAGGTTTCGGCCAAGGACATGGGATAATTGGGTCTTGGAATTTATATCCTACATGACAGTGTGTTTTGAGAGGGATATTTCATTGGCCTTTCCACTCTTGGCCTATTTTTTGACAATATGGGAGGCACATAGGTTACAGCCAGGTAACGCATGGTTTTGGTATGATCAGAAGTTTCGTATATGAAAGGTGGTTGACAAATCCATGTGTTAGGAAATCAGACTCCCAGATATTTAGCTTTCTATCATGATGGACTCTTTTGGATTGGGTAACAGAGGGGCTCAGCCAGTGGAAGGGGGTGCATGGGTATGTTGGGCCTTTAATGCAAGGAGGTGTTCCTGGGTAGGCTGCAGATTTTCCCATAATTGTTCTAAGTGTATGGAGGGGTGCATGCAGATACACAATGTGGTAAAGGTGGTGGCCAGGTGTCTTATTTCATAGTCCCAAAGGGTTGGGGTGGTCCTTGCATGGCATTGCAAGGAGTATGCAGCTGGGCTAATTTTTGGGGCCAAAGGGGGATCCATTCATGGAGGTAGGGGACACACAGGGGACACATTCACCTATTAAGGTTCAGGTCTTGAAGGAATTGCTGGCACATTATCCTCTGCCAGCTGTGGCTGGGGAATTAATTGAGGGTTTTTCGAGGGGGTTTCGATTAAGTCTTCTTTGGTTAGTTCCCAAGAAAAAAACAGGGTTAGTTTCATTTAATTCATTATTTGTCATATCCTGAAGGCAAGTCAGTTAATGATTTCATCCCTGGAGAAGAGGCTAAAGTGACGTTTGTGTTCTTGGATGATACGGTCCGCATCATTAGGAGATTTGAGGATCCTTGGCTGGTTAAGGTAGATATTGAGTCTGCTTTTTGCTTGTTGCCGGTGTGGGAGGATGATTGGCCATTACTGGGCATGGTGTTGAGTGACAGTTTTTATTTTGACACTGCCATGCCTATGGGGTGTGCAGTAGCATGTTCTACATTTGAGAAGTTCCATACAGCACTGCATTGGATCTGGCAATGTAGGGTAGATGGGCAGTAAGCAGTTCACTATCTAGATGATTTTTTTTTGGAGGGTGAAGGAAGAGAAGGTGCTCAAGTGGCAATGCAGGAGTTTGTGTGGGTGTGTGAGCCCTTGGGAGTACCGCTGGCTAAACATAAGTTGGAAGGTCCTGTAAAGGTGTTGGATTTTTTGGGTATGACAGTGGATACAGGACAGAGTTTGTTTCATTTGTTGGAGGACAAGGTGGTTCAGCTGCAGGAGAAAGTCACCTGGGTGAAGTCCAAGAGTAAGGTTTGTGTGAGGGATGTGATGGAATTGTTGGGCTTGATGAAATTTGCTTGCAGGGCGGTGCACCCGGGATGTACGTTTCGCCGGTCTGTGGCTTTTCTCTTGAAAGAGGGGAAGAGTAAGCACCACAGAGTAAGGGCCAATAAGTTTGTTCTGGAGGATTTAGATTTGTGGACAAAGTTTTTACATCAGTTTAATGGGAGTTCATTTTGGCAGTTGGACAGGGTAGGCCAAGGAGATCTGCAATTGTTTACAGATGCGGATGGGGACTTGGGCATGGGAGCTTACTTTGCAGGGCAATGGTTCTTAGTGCCATGGCCTGCTCACTGGTCTGAAGATTGGAAATGGGACATTTCCATTTTGGAGCTGATGCCAATTTGGGTGGCTTCAGTGGTTTGGCAGGCTCATTTGAGTGGAAGGAGGGTGTTTTTTTAATTCAGACAATATTGCGTTGGTAAGAGTGCTGCAGGCTAAAACAACCAAATCCCCTCTTTTGTTATTGGTTCTTTGTAAACTTGTACTGCTAAGCTTGTTGATTAACTTGTCATTTACAGGGTTGCACGTGCCTGGGGTTAAGAATAAGATAGGAGATAGCTGACACTTTGTCTCGTTTTCAGCTTTGCAGATTTCAGCAGGTGGCTCCAACAGCAGCATGGCATCCCTCAGTTGTTGCGGATGAGATTTGGCAGATTGGCCAGTAGTAATCGGCAGGTTGGTGCAACAGTCATGGGCGGTATCTATGAGGAGAGCTTATGGTAGGGCATTGTGCGATTTTGACAGTTTTGTGAGGCAGTTGTCGGATGAAGAGTGTGAATGGTTGGAGAGTTTGTTGTTGCGTTATTTAGCCAGGTTGAAGAAACAGGGTAAGGCAGTTTGAATGGTGAGGGTGGCTTTGACAGCTATTGGGGCATTTGCTAGGTTGGCCAGATGGGAGGACTGGATTGGTCATGGATGGTGGGGCAGGTCTTGAAAGGTTGGGGTAGAGCTGAAGGCCTGTTATAGATAGAAGATGGCCTTTGACTAAGGAGATTTTAAGAATGTTGTTAAGGAGTTTAGGTAGAGTATGTGGCTGTTTGGATGATTATGTGGTGTGGAATACGAAAAGTGTGTGGATGTATTGTGGGGCTTTTCATGTGGCTGAGTTGTTGGGTTCTTTGGTGTGGGATGATGTGCTTATATTGCCCAGGGCAGTGCATATTAGGCTTAGGTCTATCAGGAAGGGAGGGGGACACCAAAAGTCTTGGAGAAGGTTGAGTCAAATTAGAGATGCTGCTAGAGTGGCATAAGAGATTATTTGTGGTTAAGGGAGATAGAGTTCAAGGGTTAGTTTTTACATCAGTAGGTGGTAGAGCATTGATGGGTGAGTGATTGAATTTGATTATGAGAAGGGCTCTTAGTAGTGTTGGTCTAGATGGGGATGAGTTTTCTTCCCATTCTTTCAGGATGGGCAGGGCATCAGATTTAGTGAAGGGTGGAAGTTCGATTGAAGTTAACAAGATGGTGGGATGGTGGTCTTCCAATGCTTTTTGACTTGTATTAAGTAATTTGGTGAGATGTTTCAGTTTACTTTTTTTTTTTTTTTTTTTGTTAGGTGAAAGAAGGATCATCATCTTGGGTCATTCTTTTGCATTTTGGGAAACTAGGCATGTGGTGGTTAGACGGAAGAAAATGAATTTGGGTTTGGAAAGTTTCAAACTGAAGGTCATCTGGCATTGTATTAGAGTGTTGATGTGAAGTCAGATATTGCAGGTATTTACTATGTTGCAGTCAGTGTGCCACATGTTTTTTTGATTCATTTAGGGGGGAATGATTTGGGTAGAATTCTGAAAAGGCAGTTGGTTTATCACATTTGTCAGGATGTCTTAGTATTAAGAAGGCTTTATCCATCAGTGATTTTGCTTTGGTCTGAGATTATTCCCAGGTTGTTTTGGTGGGGGGCAAAAAATGTTTCTGTGCTGGAGAGGGCTCGGAAGTATGTTAACTTTATGTTGGCAAAATATTTGAAAGAAATGGAGGTGTGTACTATATGGCATGTGGAGTTTCAGAACAGGAATCCTGTGTGGTATAGGATGGATGGGGTTCACCTCAGCCAATTTTTATCTTGATTTGTTTAACCTTAATTTGGGATTAATGGTGGAGGGATTTAGTGAAAAGGGGCATTGTGTGAGGGAGAAAACCGCCCTTTCAGGCTGGTGGGCGAAGAAGAGGAACAGGCTTGCCCCTCTTCTGTTCCCCCTCAGGAGGATAGTTAGAATTTGAGGTGACATTTTGATGGTGGAAGACACTGAGTGGATCGATTGGATTGATGATATGCTAAGGTGAGTGGGGATGTTGCCTTGTTATTACAATGATAAGTGAGCAAGTAGGGGATGCTGCTTATCCAAGGGTAAGTGGGTGCGCTGCCCTTATGTTTATTTATGTTATTCTGTTGCAATGAGTTGAATTTGATTGTTTCAATAAAGCTTTCATGTTTACTATTTTATTATTCATTATAATAAAGGCCATCAGAGGTCTGTGGGTGTTTGTGTGGTTTTTAATTGGACTGTGACAAATGAAGTTTGGGAACAGATGAAGTGGTCACAGGACAGCTTTAGTGTGAGAGGGGTGGGGGAGAAGTTGGGAGGTAGGGATGATGGGTTAAGTGTGTGGGTAGCGAGCAGATAGGAAAGGGTTAAGTAAGTGAGAAGCTGATGGAGGAAGTGAAGTAGGTTTAACTGGTGGGTCTTAAGGGTTGGGTGGAACATTTGGTGTGATCTTGTTGCCCTCCCTGCCCGTCCCATTTTGGTGATGGTTTAGTGGGTGGGGAAGAGGGACAGGCTTGCCCCTCTTCTGTTCCCCCTCAGGAGGATAGTTGGAATTTGAGATGGCGAAATTTTGATGGTGGAAGACTTTGAGTGGATGGATTGGATTGGTGATATGCTAAGGTGAGCAGGGATGCTGCCTTGTTATTATAATGAAAAGTGAGCAAGTGGGGGACGCTGCTTATCCAAGGGAGAGCGGGGACACTGCACTTATGTTTATTTATGCTATTCTGTTGCAGTGAGTTGAATTTGATTGTTTCAATAAAGCTTTCATGTTTACTATTTTATTATTCATTACAATAAAGGTCATCAAAAGTCTATGGGTGTTTGTGTGGTTTTTAATTGGACTGTGACAGCTATTTAACATCGAAATATAAAAATAATGTCAATACTGTTACTAAAGCAAATATGAAACAGTTTGACTGACTGACTTATTGGGGGGGGGGTAACATTACAGAAATAATGCCCTTCCAGGGATGCAGACACCCTCCACTTGCAGTGTCAGCCTTACAATACACTTGGTCAGGCACTATTTCCATAATAAAACCCACCCCGGACAGCATTATTGCTTGCATAGGGAGGAAGAGCTAAGCCTACATGTACAAATACAAACCTCATGTACACACGCAGAAATTATCAGTCGTGCATGACCCCCAAGCCCGAGTCCAATTCCCTCCAAAGCCATTCAATGCAAGACCAAATCAAGACAACAGGACATTTGTATTGGAACAAGGAGTGATGTTCATGCAGGTAACTTGGGGAACTGTAACTATAAATCCTAGTGGTAGGAGGGACTACGTTGTTGTAAGTTATTAATCTTTTTTAACTCCTGACCAAATAAGTCTTGAAAATGTAGCAGATATTAATGCAGACAGGCGTTAGAAGTGGTTTTAGGAGAAATGCTAAGTACTGGTACAGAAGATATTCAAACCACTAGTCTGAGGTATATTAAAGTGTAAAAGGTTCTGAAATCAGGCGGCAAAGGTGCAACAACGAAATATCTATATTTATTTATTTGAATTTGTAAGTGGGATAAAATATTTATGCTGATTTACCAATTTCAGTCTCAACCTCTGAAAATGTAAAAAGTAGAATAATGCAAATAACAAGTATGATGAGCTACAAAACGTGAAAAAGCTAGTATCGCTACGTACATATTTCAGAAAATAACTACATATAACAGAGGCAAACTGGCAGGTGAGCAAGCTGTGCATCCATGAGGGCTCTAGCAGAGATTAGCTGGTATGAAAGTGTTTGGGTTACAGGACTATGAGAAGAGTATAGTTGAATGACATAATGTGCAAGAAAGACGACACTGGCTTTTAGCCTGTTTCTGAGGATGAACGTATAACTGTGCATAGAATTTAGGGTAAAATTAAATATTTTTAGGACTGGAGGGGATTCCCAAAGTCCGGCTTCACATGCAGAGAAGCAATGAGCTGTACAGTATAGTTTGGTTATGAGAGGGTTGGATTGCAGCTGCTCATTGGCCTTGACCACTGAGCTTATAGTATGGGGTTTGTCGTAATAGTTTATCTGGTAATGTGAGACTGGTTGGTTGTTTAGAAGTTTGAATAATGGTGAGTGCATTAGAAGGTCAGTCCTTTGTTTGAATGGAAGCCATTTTGCTTTTTCTGATGTTTTGCAGTGATGTTCTTGTTTGGGAAAAGAGTGATAAACTTGAAGATTTTATTGGCTATACTTTACTATATTATTATCTTCAGACCATTTAGGCTCGCTTTTTTATATTGTTTTTATCTCCATAATAATTTTGAAAGCATTAACAACATTAGTAGCTGTGTGTTCTTCTATTCATCTTTGCCATTACGAATACAATATAGCATCTAAGTTTTTAGAAATGTGTATTATTGATGTTTTTGGAAGCGTAGACTTTACCGTGCACAAGGAAGATTTTTAGTGTAAGCATGTTTTAAATACAAGCAGCATTTGTATTTAAATATTCTGATAGATGACTTTGTAGTTAACCAATGCATTCATCTGTAGTACAACATTTTGTGGAGAATGCTGTTTAGTTAAATTTTAGAAAGCTAGTTGACTTTAAGACACAAATTAGATGATTTAGAGAGACGTGATCTATATATAAGCTGAATTCAAATTTTTAAAAATTTAACGGTCTGAAGAAGCTGTAGTGAAAGCGCTTACCTGGTACCTGCTATAAACGATCTGTTATATCTTTCATTTGAAACGGAACTTGTCCTTGTTATATTTAATGCTGGATAAACTGTTGGTTAGTGGTTGTTCCTTGGTCACAACTGTTGGGATTTACAGTGTATTGACTTTACTTGGCCAAGGAGCATTTGCTTTGTCGAGTGTGATCATATTGTTTAGACTTGGAATTAATCCAATTTTCACGGAGGCCTGGGTAGAAACTCTCCATATGCATGAATTTGTAATGTAGGAAGAAACTGGAACACCCAGAGGAAACCCACACGGACACAGGGAGGACATGCAGACTCCACACAGAAGGCAACCCAGCTGAGAACTGAACCGGCGAACCTCTTGCTGTAAGGTGACAACCCTACTGCTGCACCACTGTGCCATATTTAGGTTCGTATTTTGATAACCGAGAGCCATACATGTTATTGACGGATGTGGTGTGGTGTGGTGTGATGTAATATGCTACAGCTGGAGACAGGAGAATTCATTGTCAGTGTCTATTTATATAACATTATGCATGAGATACTTCTAATTGTTTAATGGTAATTATGAGAATGAAAATGAACAGTATTTACTCATGTACTTAATACTTCATAAAACAAGTAACTGTTGCATGGCATCAGGTAAAACATTAGATAATGCTGAAGAAAATGTCTGATATTTGCACTGTAAATTGTACATCTTGACAGACATTCAGTGTTACTTATATTACCATTTATACAGTTAAGCATACGTTTTCATATTTCTGTAAATATCTCAATAAAACATGTACTCCTAGAGGAATTTCTTGGTGCCATGTGAAGCTTATGTCTGGTTAGCATAATATTTTAACAATATATCCTTAGATTGCATATTTTTGTGAAGTTTAACAAAAATATAATTTGGGGGTTGTGTGGATTATCAAGGGGATTATGATCAGATGTCCAATCATAACCATTTTATTATGTATTTGAGATGAATTTCTTGACATCTATTTTGAGATACTCGTTTTGCAGTTTCTGTCTCTTTCTGTTCTCATGTATAGTTTCTGAAAGACAGAAAATAAACTGTTTTAAAAGTTTTTTTTATTTTTAAGATGTAATAATTTTGAACATTTTCTTACCTTAGTATTATTAATGCACCACATCTTCAGTTATGGGATGTTTTTCTTGTTGTGTGAGGTAGTTGTGTACCTATACTTTTTCTTTTCATTGAAGTTTTATTAAATAGGTTGAAGCTGACCAGCTCTGATAGTGCTTTTGTATATGTTGTTGCTTTGCTTAGACCTGAGTGCTGTATGTATAATCCGTTGTTGAAAAATATCGTATTTAGTAGTGGTTCTGGTGAGTGAATTCCTAATGTCTATGTGGAATATGTTTATTCAATACCCACAGGATTTAGATGTTGTGCTTGCATTGGTTTGTTTCCTTTTCCAATTTTTGAGATGTTTTTGTTTTTAGAGTATGGACTTTGTTCCCATAAATTCATCTGTATTACCATGGAATATGGAATGTCCATATTTCTTGCCTATTAAATACCTATCTGTGCTTCCTAGGATTCTTCTTTTTGTTGTAGATTCATAGTGAGTTCTATCTTTCCTTTTTAATTTGTAGATAAAAACTGCTACTGCTCGATTTGGTTGTTAAGGAATCATTTGTTCTGGTGGTCTGTTTTAAACGTTTTCATTTAAATAGTCATGCAGTATTTTTATGACAGATTGTGATTTACTTGATTTTTTTTTTGTATTATTATTCTGCATTTGTATAAACAGTTCTGTTTTGGAGCCATTGATGTTGTTTGATATGACATTTTCTTTTTTTTTTTTTTTTTTTTCTTGTTTGTGGTACAGTTTCTTTTTGAGGTTTGTATTTTTACATAAATCGATTTTTTTTTAGTTTTCTTTTTTCTTTTTTGTAGCTAGATAAGTCCTTCCTGTCAGGATGTTGTGAAGCTCAGAGAGATGAAAGGATTTTCTCTAGTTGCACCTGCACAAGCTACTCTACGCTTTGCTTTTTTTATTTATTTGTTTACTTTAGTAGTACATTCATGATTTGGCTGATTGTTAAGGGAGGAATGTTTCTAGTGATGCAGAGTTTTTTTTGGTTGGTTGGTTGGTATGAGCTGATTTTTTTTTAATTATTATTATTACTATTGTATCTGCTGCTGTAAATTTTGGTGCAGTGGTATAGATTTCTTTGTATGACTTCCATTGCAGATGTGTGATACTTTGACTTGCATATTCTGAGGCTGAATTTCCTGATGTTATGTTGGAACTTCATGTTCGGAATAAGGTGTTACATGTCCCACTACATTTTCTCTCCTATATTGGCTTTTTAGGAGTTGAAACTTCTATTTTTTTATTCTAGGGGAGGAGCACAGATCTCCATGGACCTTTTTCAGATTCAGCCCACAAACAGTGTCTGTTTAAGTGACTTGCCCAGAGCACACAGTTAAGCAATGGAGGCAGAGGGAACCAAACCTTGCAACCCTGCACCACAGGAAATAGTTTTTTAACAGCTCTGCAATCCTCTAAGCCAATTGCCAAATTCTAAACCAACTGCCATATTGTGAAGGGGATAAGAGTGAAATAGCTTTTGTTTTAACATTGCTATATTTACAGTTATACCATCTTTTATTGTTCACAAAATATTTACATTTGCTTATCTTATGTTTTTCAAGTTTATTTTTCAGAAAATGCTCTGGAATGCAAGATGTGTGTAGGTTACCAGAGGTGTGATGTTCCATACTTCTCATAGGTGTTAAATGTGTTAAGCTGACATTGCACATATGTTGGAGAGGTACTGAGATGTAATCCATGCATTAACAAATAAACCTGTGATAGAGGCCATCTGATGCAGAGGAATGGTCATTTATTATTTGCTGACATAATGGCTCTAAATCTCTAATTTTAAAGTAAAACAGGGAAATGTAGTGGGGATAGGTGTGGGAATATTGTATGGAAACGTATGCGTGGTGCAAATTGTAGGGTGATTACTAAATTGTGTGAGTTGCTTAGTAGGAATGAAAGAAAAGTTTTGTAAAATCTTACCATAACCATAGATGTCCTTCTGTTCCATGTTGCAGTATTCTACATATGGGTTTACTCCTCTTGCTTCACGTACGTCTGGCCAGTATGCAAAAGTTTTCAGTCACTACATGGTGCATGAGATGTCTGATGTGGCTGAAGGAATACGGGCTATAAAAGTGACGTCTGCATGCATCAGCCCTTAGAACTAAAAGCCCAAGTTGGAGCAATGCTCATCCTATGCAACCCAGAAAGTGAAATACAGCCTAACAGGCAGGGAAGGGGAGTGGGAAGGAATTCTGCAACATGGACGAGAAGGACATCTATGGTTTTGGCAAGATTTTACACAACTTTTCTATGTCCTTCTATTCCCATGTTGCAGTATTCCATACAGGTGAGTGCCAAAGCTCAGTGTGAATGGGGAAGTAGTCTACAGGCCGTCTCCAGGAATCCGTGAAGTTTAGCCCTGGCAAACGCCACCCTAGCTCTAGAAATGTGATCTAGTTTGTAATGCTTGTAAAGGTGTGTACTGATGAACAAGTAGCTGCTTCGAGAATGGTAGAGATATGCAGGCCCTAATAAAAGGCTCCAGAGGAGGCCATAACCCTGGTCAAGTGTGCTTTAACAGTACCTTACAGGGATTTTTCATGGTATCGGTAGCAGAAGGTGATGGCCTTGGAAATCCATACCAAGATAGTCTGTTTGGTCACTGCCTTCACTAGAGGCCTGGGGTGAAAGAAGATGAAAAGTTGATTAGCCTGTCTGATGGATTTGGTTTTATGCAGGTAATACCAGAGTTGTCTGTGAACATCTAGGGAGTGAAGTACTCTCTCCCTCTGTCTCCCTGTGGGTTAGGGAAGAAGGTAGGTAGGTGTATGGCCTGATTGAGGGACAGGTCATTCACCACTTTGGGCATGAAGGAAGGGTTAATTCTAAGAGTAACCTTGTCATTGTGGAAAACTAGGAAAGGAAGAATGGCCATAACGGCTTGTAGCTCTGATACTCTTCTGGCTGAGGTCAAGGTTATTAATAATACAGTTTTCCAAGTACAATGTTTTAGGGAGGCTTTGTCTGCTGGCTCAAATGGAGGGAGTATAAGCTTTTCAAAACAAAGTTAAGATCCCATGGTGGGGGAGATGGTTTCCTAGGGGGTCTGAGGTGAAGTACCCCTTTGTGGACAATAAATTTGTGGAAAAGCTTAGCTAGAAGTTTGGATACCAGAGGGGGGTCCAGAAGGAGGCATTCTGAAATTGCATACAAGTGAGCTTTAACAGAAGAATAAGCCAAGACTGTCTGCAATATCTCAAACAATTAAGACAGGACTAGAGGGGTCACTCTTAAAACCAGGTCCAACTGTCTTTTTTGACACCATATATAAAACAATTGATACAACAAGACAGTGGTGTTGTCTGTGAAAATCTTTAATGGACCTTGCTTGAGGTAAGGTAGGAAGGCCCGAAGGTCCAGAAGAATTGCCCTCATCTTTCGAACATTGATGTGTTCTAGTTTGTGAGGCTTTGGCCACAGGACCTGCATCCTTTGATGGCTCAGAGTTGCTCCCCCAGCCCAAGTCTGAGGCATCTGTGTGCATGACCTATGTGGGTAGAGGTGGTTGGAGGGGTAGACCTAGATTGTGGGTCACTTGTGCCAGCCACCACTGGATTTCCTTTTTGAGGCATGGAAGGAGGGGAACCCTGTACTCAAGAGGATGGGAGTGTTGGGTCCAGACTGACTGAAAATACCATGGTAATGTTCTCATATGAAGTCTTGTTAATGATAACATGGGGATAGTGGCTGCCATGTAGCCCAGGAGTCTGAGGTACTGCCTTGCTGTCAATTCTGTAGATTGAAGGATCAGAAGCAGATGTTCTTTTCAGGGTTTGCATCCTTTGGGGGAAAACTAGGCTTTCATAAGGACTGTGTGAATTCTGCACTCCAGGAAGACAATGTGCACTCCAGGAAGACAATGTCTTGTGTAGGTTCCAAGTGGAATTTTGGGAAATTTATCTGGAATCCCAGGGACTGTAAGAGGGACACTACCAGTTGTATATGTAGCAGGGGGGTCTCCTTGTTGCCTGCCTGGATTTGCAGGTCATCCAGATAAGGGAATACTTGAATTCCCCTTGTCCTGCAGTAAGCAATCACTGGAGCCAAGCATTTGGTGAAAACCCTGGGAGCAGTGGAAAGCCCAAAGGGCAAGGCAGAGAACTGAAAGTGAGAATTGCCCACCGAGAACCACATATATTTCCTGAATGTGACCTTTATGAGGATGTGTAGATACGCATCTTTTATATCTAGGGTAGCCATGAACTCTTGGTGGAGTCGGAGGGGGAAGAGGGAAGGTAACATCAACATCCTGAAGGTAGGGACCTTCAGGAAAAGATGGAGATGGGAGAGGTCTAGAATTGGTCTCCATAGTCCATCTTTTCTGGGAACCAGGAAAATCCTGGAGTAGAAATCACTTCCTTTTGCATTTGGGGGCACAGATTCAATGGTGTCCTGGGCCAGCAGTGTTTGCAACACAGGCTGCAGGAGGTGCAACTGTTGTGTTGGGGGCTTTGGGATGCCTTTTCACTCTGGAAGAGATGAGCCAGGTCATGAAATTTTGAAGGATGGACAGGACTCATTTGTCTGATGTGATGCGAGTCCACACAGGGAGGCAGTGAGAGAGACGGAGTGACAGAGGTAGAGAGGGAGGGGGCAAGGTAAAGAGGTAGTCAGATGCTACCTGCCCTATCTTGAAAGAGCAGTCTCTGGCTAGAGGAAGGTGAAGCTTTAGCTGATGGGGGGGGGGCTTCCTGGTGGGTTTTCTAGTTCTGGAAGGAGCTGCAGGATGAGAGTTCTTCCTTATGAAGTGAATTTTAGCCGGGTAGTTTCTTTGAAATGTTGGTATGAGAGAAACAAGTAGGTTTTTCAAATCCTGCATTTCATCTCCTTTTTGTTGTAGTGACTTGGTCGGCCACTTTTCCACCAAACAAGGCTGAATTGTCCAGGGGTACATCAATAAGCTTTGCCCTAAAATCCTCAGGAAGGGGCTGTAGGCAGATCCAGGAATACCTCCTTAAGGCAGAAGCTGATGCTACTGATCTAGCTGAGGCTTCAGCAGGATCACAGCTGCACTTTATGGAGTGCTTGGTAACCTGGGAGATGAGGGTCAGAAGACAGTGATGCTTTGGTAGCACAGTCTGTTGTATTTTTGGAGGCTTTTTACAGGAGGGATAGGGTGTATTTTGCCATAAGACTCTGGCAATTTGTAGCCCTAAAGGACAAGGTAGCAGAGGTGTAAATCTTCTTACCCAGCTTTTCCATGGTCTTGCTGTCTTTCTCAGCTGGAAGTATGGTGGTAGTGGGTAAGAGCTTAGAGGCCTTGTCTGTAGAGATGGAGATAGTGGCAGTCTGCAGGTAAGCACTTTACGAGGTACTTGGCAGTGTCAGGAACTTTGTAAAGTCAGTCAGGTCTGCATGGGGCAGGTGGTTGAGAGTCTGGATTTAAGGATGCTGAGGAGAAGCCATCCAGGAAGGCAGGCAGGATTGGAAGAACAGCAAACTGGCTTGAGGAATCCATCTGAATGAGGTCATAGCATTGTTTTTGGACTTCAGTCTTCTCAGAGGAGTCCCACTTAAAATAGTCTTTCATCTTAGAGATGGTTTCTCCAAAGGTCAATTCCTCAAATGGGGAGTCAGGATCGATTGATTTCTCCTCTGGGGAACCATAGCCCAAGGGAAAAGAGATCTGGGAAGTGAAATAAAGAGATTATTCAGAGGAAGAATCAGAATGGCCTTCCTCTTTCCTCGTGGTGGTATCTGAAGTTTGAAGCCTAGGGCTCAAAAGTGGAGGAGGAATGCTAGCAGTCCCTGCAGAAGTAGGATGTAAGGCCATAAAGGCATTAAACAAGCTTCGACTGAAGGTCTGCCAGTCTGGCATGCTTTCTGAAGGAGAAGAAAGGTGCTTCATTTTTTCTTTTTCTTTTAAGGGGCCTAGTTGGTTTCTAAAGGGGGGAAGGCCAGTAATCCTGACACTGTAAAGGACTGGAGGCATCTGACAGGCCTACTGCAATTGCTGCCCCCCACCCCCCCAGCATCAGAGACAGACATCAGAACAGCCTCTATGGACGTGCCTTCTGTGCAGGATTGTGTGCCTTCTGTAGAGGTACCCGCTATATCCAAGGTGGCAGAATCTGATTCCTCTACCAGGCTGACATCAGCCATGGCCTGAGGGTCGGACACTAGACGTGCAGTGGTAATAATAGGCCATGAAGTTTTGGCCTTCAGCGGTTGAATAGGTACATCAAATGAACCCTCCATCCCTAAAGCAATCTGTTTTAATCTTTGATTTTCTAAGTATAGGTTTAGTGCATGCAAAAGACCACGCAAAGTTTTGGGCACAAATGCCTGACAAATTGGACAGGACCTATAATCGTGTGACCATCCCAAAAAGAAGAGACGAAGAGACACTGATCATGGGCATCCTTGTGAGGAAATTGCTGGCCGCACGTACACTTGCCCTTTCTGGATGACATAAACAGGCAATACAATGAAGAAAAAAGAACTGAAAGGTTCCCCAACAGGGTATTTATCTGATTTCTCAACTCTGATGGCAGTGAGAGCAGGAACACCTGGCGTATGACTGGCGGCTAAGAAGTTCAGAGGGCTAGTGTGTGCAGACATCACTTTTATGGCCCACATTCCTTCAGCCATGTCAGATGTCCCACGGACCATGTAGGGACTGAAAACATTTGCATACTGGCCGGACATACGTGAAGCAAGAGGAGTAAACCTATATGTGGAATACTGCAACATGGAAATAGAAGGACATCTTTGTGGCATTCTGAGGGGCGGATGGAATGTTCTTACCTGTTAATTGGTTGACCTCTTTCCAGAAATGTTTGACATAATGGCTAGGAAATTATGATTTTTATGCCATGAGTTGCCATTTATGTTGCCTCATAGATTGAGCTGATAGGTTTCAGAGTTTCATGAAGTTTAATATGTTTCAAAATGTTCTTTCTTTTCATTTAGAACTGTTTCTGATGCTTGGAAAGATCATGAAAAAAGAGGGAAAGACTAATCAGAATTTTAAAGGCAACGTCCTCTATGACATCAAATTGCTTTGATTTATATCAAGAATATACAGCAAAAGAAGCCTAATCAATTTATATGTCAGCTACAGTAGAAGCAGATAGAATGTCATCAGCTGATGCAATTTTCCTGGAAATCAGCCAATAACTGCCATTTGATACCATTAGAAGACTGCTGAGCACAGCAAATGCATTAAAGGTTTGATAGTGAATTGTTAAATGAGTTGAAAGTGGCAAGTGGGCAAGATACAAAGAATAGCAATGAAGACGATATTGTAAAGAGAAAGGAAATTATCAGAATGCTACAAAGGGCAGTTCTGATATATGCTCAGTTTGTTTTTCCACCCACTGTTTAGTGACTGTCAGGTTATCAACCACTGACTAATCCTCTCTGCACCTTGTACGTGGAGACTGATCATTGGAACCCAGGACGTTAGAATTTGGGAGTCCACCTCTACAGAGAAGCCGCTCACAAGTGGAGTCCCTCAGGTATCAGTCCTTGGACCACTCCTTTTTGGGATTTACTTTTCAGAAGTCAAGGCCAATATCAGTGCTCTCTGGCTGACTAAATATGCAGATGATTGCAAATTAGGAATGGTCATTGAATCTCGGGCTGACACAGACAAACAACTAGTGTCAGAGCCATGGACTAAAACTAAATGCAAGAAATGCATAATAGTATCCTTTGGAAGGCATCCATCCCTGGTAACTATCATATTGACCACACCCCTTAGAGATGACCTAGTAGTCAGAGACTTGGGGACATACATAGATAATAATCTAGCCTTTGATCACCATGTGTCTAAAGTGGTGAGGAAATCATTCCATGTTGCATAACTTATAAACAAAGGTATGGCATCTAAGTTCAAGGAGGTCATTGTTCCACTGCATTCAGCATTCATCAGACCTATCATTGAGTACAATGCCCCCTTTGGCATGTACCTAACCAGGCATATCCAACAATGGGAATGTCCACAGAGGTTCATCACTAAAAGCATATAGGGCATAAGTAATATGTCCTATGCAGACTGCCTCAAGGCCCTATCCCTGTATTCTGTCTCCTACAGGGTTTTGAGGGGAGATCTATGCCTGGCATGCACAGCATTGTCAGACTCCACTCTGATGGACCTCCTGCATATCCACAGAACAAGCAGCACCAGAATTACCCATTCTAAAGACTTGAACCTTGCCTGTGATATAAATGGGACCTGCTGGAGAGATAGGTATGTATCCCAGAGACTACCCCGTCTATGGAACAGGCTCTCCATCCATGTGAAGCAGAGTTCCTCCCTAACCCAATTCAAGTGCAACTTGTACAACTGGATGGGAATCCGGAAATTCGTCCCTGGTTTGGCACCTACGTCTCTAAAGGACGCAGGTAACCTGTAAATGGTTCATTTCTCAGGCCCATGCTTACACTTATGAAGGGTGTCAGAACTTGTCAGAGATTTGGGATGCATGACTAGGCTTAAAAAGGCCCTTGTGGTCATTAGCATAGTAAACACCTAGGAACCTATTAATCATTACCATTCCAATCATCGGACATTTTCAGCTTAGATCCATAACCTTCATGCACATGCTCAGCTAGCAATCTGCTATGGGCATCAGCACTGGAACTCACATCTACAAGGAATGTGAGACAGCAGTTCGTGCCCTGCCCACATACCAGTAATTACCCTCAGACAGTTCTCCATTTTCCACCAGGGAAGTCAGGTCTTCAGCATGTGCCCCTAATGTGTACATCTCTATCTTATGATAGGCAGGAGAGCCTTGACCCATCTTACCTTACCCAGCTGTTCCAGTGCTGGAACTGTTAATAAAACCCATGTGACCCAGGTCACATTCAGAGCTTCCTCCATGTATGGCATGGATCAGGATCGCTCAAGTTGGTAGTTAATGATTTAATGCGAGATGTACAAAGCAGGATCATGCTGTCCATGGACCACACAGAAACAGAAGCAAAAGAAGGCATCTCACACAGTGGTCTGACAGATGGCAATTTTGGTCCAAGGTTGAGAATTCCAAAGTGATGTGAACAATAACTGTAGGACAGTATACAACCTATAGCATGAACTTAACATCCATATTATGAAAAAGGTTTAATGGCAGTTGATCCTTTCAGGCATTAGAGGCAGAATAAGAATTCATCAGTTGCAGCCTTAAGGATGTTAAACAATGTCACCTATGTCACAGAGTATATGAAAATGGGGGTAACCGACTAACTCAGTAGGTCACTGAAGCTTTATTTGGAATACTTCATCCAGTGCAGGAAACCATACAAGAAAAAAAGTGCTATATAGACTGCTAGGGCAAAAAATATGCAATGAAATGGAAGCTGTGTGTGCCCAGACTAGGACTCAAGATGTAGTAAGGATTAAATGCCAATTTCTGGACAGTAACCCCTTCTCCAAATGGTGTCAGGGACCAAGAGCAGTTTAATCCAAAAAAGTCTAACAGTTACTCTTAAAAAAGCCATTTTTGCAAACCATATAATCATGATAAATATGCCATTTTTAAATTAAATCCTAGCACTTCTCATTGCAAAAAAAAATAAATAAATAAATAAATAATGTGGCGTACATGTAATAATGAATAATATGTAAAAGGCCTTTTCTAAAATAATAAGGGGGGTGATAAGCTACAAACAGAAGAAATAAGTTTCTATTCTGGCAAGAGAAAATAGAAAGTGGTGAACAAAATCATGTAGGTTCAGTGACTGGAAGAAAGTAAAACAGATCTTTTAAAAGCACTTGGCATTACTGGAAATTAGTCTGGGAGAAAGGTAGGGAAATCTATCCGTCCACAAACCCTTTTTCCCATTTTTGCACATGGGGTCAGGGTGTCACTTCAACAGTGACAATCTAGAACCAAGGTTTAGACCACTGGGTGGCTATCCCTGCCTAACTACTGCATTTGTGCTAAAAAGCAAACACCATATTCTTCTTTTGCTGGATTAAAAGGTATGCTTGCACATGAAAACAAACATTTTGCATTTTATAAGGAGAGAACTTTCTTATGATCACTATTAAATCAACATTCATATACCATAAACACTAGTGAAGAAAAATGAATTTTACATCTGTGTATTCAGGGTAGTGATGTGGAAAACATGATTAAGAATACAAAAGGCAAGGATGCTATTCTGAGGAATTGCTATAAGCAGAATGGTGGGGCGATTGTTTCTCTAAGTTTGCACTATTCCCTCAGATCCATCTGAAATGACCAGATTGTTAGAGGCAATAATAACTTCACAATAGGAAATTTCTGCCATGGAGGTTGCTGCCCTTAAGAAGTCAGTGTTTTTCTTGTTTGTTTTTTTTTTTTTCCTGCTGAAAAAAACAGAGGAAGAATTCATGAAAATATTACTGGTTAGCACCAATATGAAAACATCTCATGAAATATGCAAGGTGTATATTCTGACCAGATACATTCAGTATACAGAACACAACAGAAAGAAAGGCAAATGAAGCTGCCAGAATGAGCATGTTAGCCTTCTAGACAACACCATAGACTCAGAAAACTCACTATAGGCTCAGACAACCTACCATAGACTCAGAAAATGCCAAGTTCAAGCTTTTTTGCTAATGGACTAATACTAGCTCTCATTGTATTTGTTCCATAAAAGTGTTAGTAATAAGACTTTCTCGGCATTAGACAAAATTATGTTTAAGTGCATTACTAAGACTTATGTAACATGGTTCATTCATTCATTCTCAAATACTTTTTTTTTAATTTAGGGTCATGAGGGGTACAGCCTATTCTAGCAATCAATTCTATTAATGTATATACACAAACTTAAATGCTAGATAAGTCCATCATATGGCACACACACTGAAATGCAAATCACATACTCACCTGTAAACATGAAGTTATCAACACTTCAACTACAAGCATGCCTTTGGTTTGCAGGAGGAAAGTGCAGTCTCTAGTGAAGATCTACATGTACAAAGGGAGGCCATGCAAACACCATAGATTAGGGACCCTGACAGGAAACCACACTGAAGAACAAGGTAGACCAAATACAACAGACAGCTGCATTAGTGCACCACCCAGTAATATTTTTATTTGACATTTATACAATGACTTTACATCCAACAGATAAAAATAATTGTAAAGACTAACTTTAGTCTTTTAATGTACTATTGAATGTATGTATTTTGCTTCTATCAAAGTAAACTTTATGATACAGTAAGAGCTCATAAAATGCATTTTCTATCCCATACAAATGGTGAAATTAAGCACTCTGCAAATTCAAGCTACAATGTGTATCAGCATATCAGTATGTTTGTTTAAAGTATTAAGTACTATAAAAGGGCAACAAATGTATAAAATGAACAACAATTATGAAACTAGTTTATTAATTTAGTTAGAAAAACAACTTGCAATTAATGAGATTTGTGAAGGCAACCTAAGCCATCATCTTTGCAACAAATGAAGCTTGGTCTTGTGAAGACCAACTTTCCATACCTGAAACCTGCAAGATCAGTTGTACAAAACATTTAAGAAAAAAAGGAAAATCAGTCTGTGATGCAGTGAAGTAAAGCTTCGTCTGTCAGCTGGGTGACCTAAGTTCTGTTAGCATTCTTGTCACTGGAAGATCCATACAGGGAGAGGATGGAGTGAAGGGCAGGTTAAACTCACCTCTCCTGGGGTGGGTACGGTGTGCATGCTCTTAGAAATGCAGCAAAAAAAGCAATCTCCCTAGTGGTGACTGGACAGACCACTGCCCAATATGCAAAGAAAGGGGCAAAAGTTCTTGTATGGAAGGTTGCTTGAGGAAGTGAGAGGACATTCTTCAAGGAGAGCCCAATGAATGCCTCTCACCAAGTGTGTACAACATTAGGAAGGGTGTAGAAAATATGGAAGAACCTAAACGTATTTCTGATGGCCGCCCAGACAATGATAGAGGTATGATGATCAGCAGACAACTGGAGAAAAAAATCAAAGATTATCTTTAATGTTGCAGTAAAGATGGTAACCGATTAAACTCCTGTCATATGAATTCATTCAGCTCTATTGCTGCTACATCTCAGGCAGAAAGATGCAGCAACTTTGGCTAATCGATGGCTTATCTGTGATTATTAGGGAGTTACACAACTGGGCTCAGTGAAAGTGTACAACTGCCCTTTGTAATACAGTCACATAAGCTGCACCCAATATTCACATGGAAATAATAATAATAATAATAATCCATAATCTGAGCATGTCATGTACAGAACAGTGATTGGTTAAAAGATAGAGTAAACTGGAAAAAAAATAAGTATGAATGTTATATATTTGTTTGTTTGGATGACAATGGGAGATAAGCAAATTGTACTGATCCTTTTTGGTACTACTAGTACGATACCAACATTTTCTTTAAGAAACTTGTGTAATACTTTGACTTGGCATGTTTTGAAGCCTGGTTATAAACAGAGGATACGACACAGAGAGATTGTGTGTGTGTGTGTGTGTGTGTGTGTGTGTGTGTGTGTGTGTGTGTGTGTGTGTGTGTGTGTGTGAGACAGAGAGAGAGAGAAAAGAAAGCTGTCAGACTTAACAGGCTTCTGGAGATGAGAGACAATGAAGCAGAAAGCAAGGGCATATGCTGGAAGCATGAATACTCGGTTTGGAATACAAATCGAGCAATACAAGATTAAAATGTCTTGAGGAAAATATGCTTTGATTATATCAAAAAGGTCAAAACTGGCCTTAGGAAAAGCCTAAGGAAACATTTTTTGTATGCTTCATGTACTTTGAAATATAACTGTAGAAGTTTTCACCTTTTCACTTCAATAAGAAAAATAAATATGTTGACAGTTTGATTGAACATGTATGTCTAAATCTTTCACTTCACAGTGGAGAGCGATGAGATAGGTACCAGGTTCAAACCACACATCGTGCAGTTATGTTCTTTTGAATATTGAAAATATGTGCCTTTTAGGCTTCTTTACATGCAGTCAAGCTTCTCTATCAGGTTTAAGTGAAAATCTCTTCTATGCAAGTGTGCATGCACATGCGCATGTGTGTGTGTGTGTCTGTATACATATATATATATATATATATATATACACACACAAACATATATATATATATATATATATATATATATATATATATATATATATATATATATATATACACACACACAAACAAACATACATATATATATATATATATATATATATATATATATATATGGCAGTACTTACTGTGTACCTCACTGGCTGGCTGCAGAATTCTCTGCTCCAGCTGCCACTGATGCACTGATAAGAGTGTTCAAGGACGGTTATTTCTTTGGGATGACAGGATAATACAAGGTGACCGAAATGTCTGTCTGTTGAAGTTCAGTTCATAAACATTAAAGTCAGCATGACATCCAAAATGAAGTATGATAAACAACAGTCTACAAAATGCAAAATTCTGTCAGGTCCATGTTGTTCTGTAATAATGCACATTACAGAAAACTCTAATGTGCATTGAAAACCCCACAGAATCTGTACTGCCCCAAAAACAGACTACAATGAGAAAAGAAGAGGATCCCACCTGTAAGCACAGCACTAAGGAAAATGAAGTCAGGGAAAGCAGACGGCTAAGATGAGGTCACAGCAGGTATGATAAAGATGCCGTGTGAGGTAGGGGAGAAATTGCTCCTGAGGCTACTCGTAGCAGTGTGGAGAAAAATACATATCCCAGATGACTGGAGAGTAAGCATACTCATGCCAGTGTACAAGAAAAAAAGGGGGCATACACAACTGTGGGCAGTATATAGGCATCAAACTCCTATCACATTGCATGAAAGTTCTGGAGAGGGTGATTGATAAACAGATATGCAGAGCAGTAGAATGTGAGATGGCAGACTAGCAGTTCCTATTCAGATCAGGATTCAGCACAATTGACCCGATATTTGCAGTGAGACAGATACTTCAGAAGAAGCTAAAGATGAGGAGAGTGTCCAACTGGGCATTCCTAGATGAGAAGAAAGCATATGACAGGGTCCCAAGAAAGCTGATCTGGCCTGTGCTGCAGTGGTTTGAAGTCCCAGAAACAATGGCAGAATTAGAGCAGGCTATGTACAAGGACCCAATGACTCAAGTACGAAGTGTTTGGCCTCACCAGTGGGAGTGGGTGTACATCAGTGTTCAGCTCTGAGCCCATTGGTGTTCATACTGGTGATGGACTAAATTAGCAAACAAGTCTGAGGGGACAGATCAACAAAGTTGCTGTATGCAGACAGTGTGGCATTACAGGCAGAATGAGCTAGAACTTCAGCAATAAATAGGAGAATGGAATGCGAAACTGAAGGCACATCAGATGAAACTAAGGACAGATAAGATGGTGGCAATGGCAGCAAACTGAGGACATCAGAAGAAGCTGAGAATAGATATAGAAGGGAAGATGGTAGTACAGATAAACAGCTTCAAGTGTCTGGGAGGGGCGGCTGAGGAGAAGAGAAGTCTGAATAAAGAGGTCAAAGCTAGAATCAGAGGGGCTGCTGCCAACTGGCAGAGTGTGTCAGGTGTAGTCTATAACAGAAAAATGCCAAAAAAGCTGAAAAGTAAGGTGTACAAGACAATGGTGTGACCAGTACTATTGTTTGGTACTGAAACCTGGGCTGTAAAGGCAGAACAGTTGAAGAAGCTAGAGGTGATGGAAATGAAGTGCCTGAGAAGGCTGGTACGATGCACACTCTGGAACAGATGAAGAAATGAGGATGTAAGAGCAGAAGCCAAAGTAGCTCCAGTTGCAGAAAAGAGAGCAGATTACAGTGTTTGGATACATGTGCAGAAAAGCAAAAGACAATCTGGTGAGGAAGATTTGGGACAGACCAGAAGAAGGTAAGAGGAAGCGAGGATGTCCAGCAGAGGTGGATGGATTGTGTGAAAGAAGATCTGCAACAGTCAGGCATGAGTGCATACCTCTCAACTGTAACAAATTCCTCATTATTTACTGGTTTTGAGGGCAAAATATTGGGGTGCCACGAATTCCCGATTGGTCCCCCTTAATTTCCGAATTTCCCAGTCTTTTTTTTTTTTTATATTACCAACCATACCACTTTAAATCTATGGCTGATGTCACCATCACCAGCCTACAGGGGTGTGTGTGATGACATCAGCTGTCTGTTGGACACAGAGGGAAATAGGGAATAGCAATAGCAGCAGATGTGCCTAAGGCTGTCCACATGTCCCAGCCTTGACGTAAAGAAAACTGTTACAGGCCTGTAGCTTTCTCTTTATTTAATTTGCTGGGCTGAAAGAGTTAAGTCCGTGTTGTTGTGAATTTAGTACATCGTCTGCTGCATGCATCATGCTGCTGAACCATTGTTTATTTTATCGGCTGGCTGGCTGAGCACATCATTAGGTAGGGATTTTTAACATTTCTGCTGGCAAGCCGCCTGACATGTTATTAGGGGGTGTGTGCATTCATCTGCGTGTGTACTGTCGCTAGCTTAGCTTTCTATCTATTTAATCTGCTGGTAATCATTAGCTTTCTAATGTTTCTATTTTATATAATCTGGTGGGCTGGCACCAAGAAAGTGTTCAACTCAAGTCCGCCGTTGTTTATCTTCTGCTGCAACATGCAGCTCAACTGGTGGTTTATTTTATTTGTTGGTACTTGCTGGGCATTTAGTTAGGGGTATAGTTCAAAACCATAAGTATATTTTATACACTTCTGCTGGTGCTGGTATGTTGTGTACCACTGATTTATTTTATCTGCAGGAGCATATTTTAACATTTAAGCCCATGAACGTGTACATTTATTGCTCAACTGAACTCAAACTTAAGCCCATTGCTCTGCTCAACTGTTACTGCTCGACCATTGTTTGCATTTAGTGCTCAATGAACTGAAAAGTCTGTTATTCTGCATTTACCGCTCGACCAGTGTTTAATTATCTGCAGGTAGGGGAATATTTTATGCATTAAAGTCCAACTAGCTAGCTAGCTTTCCACTCGTTGTAAGTAGGGGCATATTTTATGCATTTAATTCCAGATAGCTTTACGCTCGTTGTAGGGAAGGGCATATTTTATGCATTTAATGCCAGATAGATTTATGCTCATTGTAGGAAGTGGCATATTTTATGCATTTAGGTCCAGTTAGCTTTCCACTCATTGTAGGTAGGGGCTGCTTGTTAGAAGTACTGATGCTCAAATCCTGTACCTTAGGTGCAAGAGCCTGAATTCCCTATCCACTCCACCAATTTTGTTCAATGTTTGGGCTCTTTTGTCTGTTCCTCTTAAAATTTGTGGCTCTCTACCAAATTAGTGAGAACTGAATTCACTAAATAATGGTAGGAAGTTTGAAACTTAAATGGCCATCTTTCAGGAAACGCATGGTAACAGAAAACATTTTATTATAGCAACTTTTCTACAATTATAAAAACAATGTTTAAAATGTGTCCCTGGTTTTTGGCCTTTGTCCCTCCCCCCCAATACATTTTGGTTTTCCTGATTTCTTGTGCTGCATAGTTCCTCATGGGTAGAGAAGCTTAGTTCTGCTTATCCATTGTGTTTTTGTATTAGTAGCATGACAGGTAGAATACTTGATTTTGATGAAGAAGGCTGTGGGTTCTACTCCCACAGTATGTAGATGGATTGCTGATACTGTACTGCGCTGTGCTGTACTTTTAAAGGGGGTGGATGCTGCAGTTCTGAGAATGCCCTCATTGGCGGATATACCTAGTAATTATGAATGTGTTATCAGTTTGCCATCTATTCCCTATAGCAATATCAGTAGCTTATCTAACAGGAAATGTATTCCTCAAGGGCAACAGACACTTTACCATCCATTTCTTATTGCAATATTACTAGCTTATCATTTTGTTTAATGTAACATAGGCAATTTATTCCTCAAGGGCAACAGGCACTTTATTTGTAGCTTAAGCAATGAAATCTAAACTTTTTTGCTAGCTGCAACCTCTTCATTAGTTACAGATGTCTTTAAAGTGGAATTATTTAGATGACTTTTACTTCTGCAGAGATTGTGCATAGTTACTGATACTGGTGGATTGTAGAAGTTTAAGTAGACTTTTATGATAGAAATGTTCTGAATTGAGCAGTTTTGTCATTATTATTGGTTCATGCATTTTGTTTCATTGCTTATTGGAAAAATGTTCAAAACAATACATTAAAAATGTGCTCTAACAAGTGTGCCATAGTATACAAGGAATATAATTTAATACAGTCAGGAAGGTGTATCAAAGAACACATGTTTCATGTGCAAGGGGCCTATGATTTGAAAACAGCCCATAGGTACTCTTTATCTGCTACTGACCAGTTGGATTTTTTTTGAATGTGGGTTTCAATGCTGTTTCAATGAATGTGAGTTTCAAGGGCAGAGAAGTTTTAATGCTAAGTCTGTTTTCATTGTGAGACTGCATTGCTTTGTTTAGCATATGTCTATTAGTGTTAGTGCTATAAAATGTAAAATTTGAAATGAAATACAAATAATCATTGTAGAAGTAAAGCAGTATGCACATTAGTCTTTATGGTAAATGGGTCGAAACAGCCAAGTAATGGGACATTGGAATGGCTGCAGGGGGGCTCTGGGGCCATATTTTGGTGGTCTATTCTTCAGTTTGCATTTGAAAGTTATTATCCCACAATTCCATTGGACTGGGTGGGGTTACATAATTATGCATGCAAATTTTATGTTAATCTGCATACAGATTTGTACCTATTTTTCATGGGTCTTTGTCCAGATGTTTAATGCTTCCAGGTTGAGAGGTATGCATGAGTGTTAAAGAAGGCAGGAGTGTGGCACTGAATTGAGAGAGCTGGCGATAGTTAAGACTATACCTTGACCACTTGTAGAAAAAAGAGAAAAGGGTGCAGATGATGATGAATGCACATTACAGAAAACATCATGCACTGTTCATCTGCCTGCATTGAGGAAGAGCAATGCATGAAACAAGACTACCTCACATGATAATACACTGCTATTGGACATTGTCTAACTATGGAGTAATTTAAATTTCTAAATCTATGTTGAACATACAATTTTGAAGAGTAGGACCACTTTTAAGTCTGATGAGCCTTATTACAATGATGATTCTACCATGTTCTGTAACTTCTTGGTACATGACATTAGCACCAAAAGTTTAAGCATTTAACCATCTGTGTTGGTACTGAGGGATAAATTCCTGATTATGATCTAGGTGGCCTTGGTTCGATAAGTGACTGGGAACCTATTGTAACTGACAATGGGAAAAGAGGAGTGAAATTTCTTTGCTTGTCACCTTTCTTTGGGGCAAGGTGTGTAGCATCTGTCTTGGGCACTCATTTATGTGACAGAGTTCCTGGTGGAGACTAGATGCTACATGAAAATGATGACTGAAGTGGGCAGGATAGTCACAGGGATTACCTCACTTGTGAAAGTGAACAATTTTCCCTGCGAGACATTCAAAGTCAAAGTAAACTTTATTGTTTATTGTTATATGGTTATATATGTTGTATCTTATTGTTTATTCATAGCATAATAAATAAAGAGGTTGTTTACTGGGCATGTGCAGTGAAGTTAGATATTTAAAATTCAGTAAGACAAAAATTCTTAACTTAGTGGGGGATGGCACCATTCTCCACATTATGGCTTTTGCCCTGGATTAACAAATGTGCTGTAGGACTCTCACTTCTCAGGAAATTAATGGGCCTATACAGTAAGTGTGAGATGGGTGATCTATGGTCGTAGGGCAGGTGAGAAAATACAAGAAAAAAAAAATAAAAGTACCTAGGGAAGGTAGGGAATATATTTCTGATTTTTATGTAGATAAAAGGAAGTAGGGCGGCCACAGTGGTGTAGCCGTTAGCATTGCTGCCTCACAGCAAGAGGTTCTCTGGTTCGATCCTCGGCTGGGGTGCCTTCTGTGTGGAGTCTGCATGTCCTCCCTGTGGTCATGTGGGTTTCCTCCGGGTGCTCCATTTTCATCCCACATCCCCAAGACATGCTGTAGGTGGATTGGACACTCTAAATTGGCCCTAGATGCAAGTGTGTGCATGTGTGTGCCTTCTGTGGAAGGTTGGGCGCCGGGCTGGCAACTTAACACCGTAAAACTCCACTGCCAATCATGAGCAGACAAGGTGATCCGCTGTGGTGACCCCTAACTGGGAAAAAGTTGAAAGAAGAAGAAGAAGGTCATCTAGATAAAAGGGAGTAGATCTGGATTTCTCAACAAAGAGATATAAGAGTGGAAAGGAATTGGAGGTGTATTAGATTTAGGCAGGCATATGACAACAATACAAATAGCAGCATTAGTCAGAGTTCAGAAAGCCAGTCAACTTAATGGGTACTTTGAGAAATGATAGGGCTAGGTGAGGAAAACATGAGAAAGTGTCACATGTAGTAGAATAATAGGAAGGACAACTATAAGCAGGATGTTAGGGCTTTTAAATGCGGGCAAAACATGGGAGACAGATGGAAACAAAAATGAAGGTTAAGTTAGGAACTGATGGACAGGGAGATGTCAAGAGTCAGATGGATTTGCAGGTAGATAGAAATATCCTGCAGTTAGAATATAAGTAGTTTAGGATGAGTAACAGATGAGACGAGCGGAGACTGAAGGCGATACCCAGAGGTGAGAAGGGAATCGTCAAAGCTAAACAGAGAGTGACCAGGAAGAGTGAGAGAGCTTTATAAAGAGAAATGTATGTGCAAAAATGTTGAGATTAATTAAAGAGGTTGAGAAACATGTGCGTGAAAGAAAATAATGGCAGAGAAAAATATGACAGAAGGTATGACAGATGAATGACAGATGAATGACAGATGAATGACAGATGAATGACAGATGAATAAAGCACTGAAGGTAATTGGTGCTACATGTGGTTATGCAGATGAGTAAAGTAGAGATAGTGACTGCTACTATATACAATATGTAGATGAGTAAAGCACTGATGGCAATTGGTACTATATACAATGTCAGAAATTGCTTACTTTATTAAAATAATATTGATACTGTATTGTTCTTCCTCATATTGTGTTGGCTACTCATGTTCTGGACTAGCATATGGCATATATGTCCAACTGTTGCATAGTACATCAGTGTAGTGCAGGACACAAGACACAAAAGGTACTAGCTTTTTACAAACCTCCCTATCATACATTTGCATTTTCTCCTCCATCTTGTATTGATCTTACAGTTTACATTGCTCACAGAAGGCAAGGATGTAATACAGGGAGGTTTTTACGAAGCAAGTGACTTAGTTTTTTGTTATATATAGATGTAGTGATCTGTCTTGTTCTGTTTATTAGTGCTATCATAATTCTGGCTGTTAAACTCTTGTTCAACAGCTGGACTTCTTGCTGGGAATGCTAAATTTATAATGTGAACACTGATGACCTGTCCTATCAGCATGCACATTTACAAATATGAATAACCTTTTGTCATACACTTTGAAATAGTCACTGGGAGCATACTTTTTGTTTGATATGTCTTTGAAGTGTTAGCAGTTGTATGAGATGAAATTTGATTTGGTATGAATTAGGGTACAGGTGAGAAAAGCAGCAGTATGTTTTAGTATGTTACTTTAAGAAAAGACAGGTAACACTCAGATGGGGAAATGTGAACAAATTACTGGCAGTTATTTGACATGCGTAATTGTTTTCAGGGTTACAGGGTCAGGGTATAATATATTCTTAGGATAGTATAAGTTAAAGTATTGCTCCGGGGGAAGCACTGTTTGGGACTGCTGCCTCGTTTATAGTGTGCAGTGTTCAAAATAATGTATCATTAGTACATTCTGTAGTTTTACTTCATGCAATACCTACCTTTCCATCCAAAACTGATTCTCCAGCTTTATGTTGTTTGATATATTTTAGGTCTCATTTCAAAAAGTAGCAGCCTTGGTAAGGCTAAAATGACAATCCAGTTATCAAGCCAAACTATCAAACAAATAAATGCATAAATAAATGAACTGTACATTACTTGTACCCTATGTCTCATTATCCATCGTATTACGAGACATGCTTGCAGGAACTGTATTAATATATTAAAAAAACATTTTTATTCCAGTGTTTTAATAGTATAGGTTATTTTTAGCATTATTGTAGCTGTAGCCATACATTTATATTTGCTTACATTGTACATTAAATGTCCCTGCTGGCTTTGCACTGCCATTGTGCACTGTTGTTTCAGATATCTCTCAGTGCTACCCTGCCATGCTTGTAAAAAAAAAGTCCTTAGCATTAGCACAGCAACCCTGCTGCCTAATCAATTAATTAATTCATTCATATGCTGCTTCTTGTAGTTCACAGACTTCCAACAGTGCTCCTTCTTGATGTGATGACTTGCAGAAATCTCAGAGAGCCCACTGCCTTACTCTCTGTTGCTTGTTCCAGCTGAGCCGGAACAGAAATCTTTATTCAAAACCACAAGTCCCCTACAGTCCTATGGAAAGCAGCTGTGCCTTAACATCAATTAATAACAGCTCACCAGCTGCATACTGTAAAACCTGTACATGTCTGTGTGCGTGTATCTACATATGTATATATATATATATATATATATATATATATATATATATATATATATATATATACATATAAATATATATATATATATATATATATATATATATATATATAAAGAATGAACTTCGTGACACAAAAGCATTCAAAAAGAATTAAAAGGAAAACACCAGCAAGTCTACAATACTACAAGAGTTGCTGGTGTTTTCCTTTTAATTCTTTTTAAATGCTTTTATGTTACGAAGTTCATTCTTAGTTAGTTAAATTTATCTTCATTTTTAGTGTGTTTTTTTTACCATATATATATATATATATATATATATATATATATTTATACGCACACAGTTTTATAGCTCTAAATATTATGTTTTCTTTTACATTAACACATTCCTTTTATTTTAGCATTTATGTTAGACATATACAACAGTGACAGTCACTTTTCAGCCTTTTTGTTTTGTCTTGTACAGTTGAGTAAAGTAAATGATTGTTATTGCTCATGTGATTTCTGGCCATTGCCAATTTGCTTTGATGGTAATTTTCTATTCTTATTGAAATGTGTGTGTGTGTTCTTGCACAAGTGTAAATGTGTCTGTGTGCATGGGCATGTGTGTGTAAAAGTGTGTAAAGCACAGAAACAAGCACTCAAAGATATACACTATCCGATCCAGATCACCTGCTCAAATATTCATAAATGGCAATATATGTTTAATGAATGTACATTTTATGCAATTTTCTAAAGAGATAAAAGAAATACCATTATGCTCACATATGCATGTATATTTTGCTGAGAATTGTACATCATCTCTACAAAGAGTTTATGATTTTAATTTAAAACTTAAAAACATAACCATGGTTAGCAATGTAGAGCTCATGGGGAAGTGTATTTGATATAAACATTATTTTGTTACTCAGAGATTATCCAGACATTCTCTAAAATAATATTTTCATGGTACTGTTCCATTATTAAAGTCCTGAGTACTTCTAGTGTGTTCATAGATTCATAGGAGGTTACTAGGCTAATGGCCCAAAACCTCTTACAAGCCTAGCCATATTTATGTCTCAGTTGTTGGCGGTCAGATGAGTGAAGTTTGCAGAGATAAGGGTCAATGGTAGTTAACACTGACTTCCTCTGAGGGACATTGGCAGCACCCCAGAAGCGGATTTCTGTTGATGGAGACTCACATTTATAAAGAGTTAAAACCCAGGGTCTAAAGCAGTACAGGCAAATGTCTCATGTGAAACGATACTTGCAGCATATTCCATGCTGCACCATGAAGCTGCTCTTTCCTCTTGTATGTTTTTTTTCTTCCTCTGTTTCTGTTTGACGTTAACTCTTGCACTGATCTCCAACACAGCCCCAATTATCCCATAACACGTTTCTGCCCAGTCTGTCCTCTTTATCAGTGGAACAAGGAGTCCCTGCAGAATTTCAGTGCAAGCCTGTAGGTAGGTCAAACCTCTCCAGGGAACATTGACCTTTCAGTCTATGGCATCTACAACCTAACATCCTCCACCCCCTTAAGAAAGCCAACAGCTGAGGGTCAGGCATTATATGTAGCTAGTAGTGAGGATTTAGAATATTGAGAAAGGAAACTCAAGATGCATGGACTAATTATAATGATGTATAGGTCATGCTGTCAACTTGCTCATAACATCTGCTACCATAGTATGTCATCTGCAAACAGGCAGATATGCTGATTGGAATTTCTGGACAGGCAAGCTAACATAGGCCAGTCCCCTACTTTTTTCAGTGCCTGAGGTGCTTATTAAACTTGCATCATGGACATCATCTTGACTTTGGAAAGATGTCCTCACGCCTGGAAATTACCGCATTGATAGTACATTGCTAAAAGTAGAGCCAGTGGTTAGGGATCTGGGAACGCATGTTGATGGGAACTTAACCTTTGATCATCACGTTTCTGCTGTAGTGAGAAAATCATTCAACTTTGTCCAAATTATAAGTAAGGGTGTGTCATCCACGTCTTGGTAAGTCACTGTTCCACTGTGCTTGGCTCTCGTTGGACCAATCACTGAGTACAATGCATTCTTTGACATGTACTTGACCAGACACTTGCAACAGCTTTAAGGACCATAGGGATTCCTCACAAAAAAAAATAAAAAATACAGGGAGTAAACGACAAGTCCTATGCAGACCATCTCAAAGACCTATGTATCCCTGTGTTTGGTTTCTTACAGACTGCTGTGTGGTGATCTATGCCTAGCCTACAAGGCATCTTCTGATCCCACTTTGATGGATTTGTTGCATATCCACAAAACAAAAAGCCTCAGAAATTCCATTTCTAAGGACCTAAACGTCATGTGCGACAAAAACAGGACATTGCAGGGACAGATATGTGTCTCAAAGATTACCCCTTCATTAATCTAATTTGTCTATTATTTGTAATGTATCTGAGTAGTTCATTCTCTCTGACATTTAGATTCCTTGTATTAGCTATGTTTTTACATTTAAAAAATGTTCCTATTGTGCTGTTCACAAATCTTTTCAAATAAGTTCATCATGGGACGATGTGTGGGATTAAAAACACTTGGCTTGTGTCAGTTAACATGAAAAGAAGTATTAACATACTTATTCTTAAAAAAATATTAACACAAGTTGAGTTTTCTAATATATAGTTTTAAATCAATTAAAATGTCTTCGACTATGGCCTCCTAGCTGAAATGAATGTGAGTTCCTTTTCAAACACGTTGGCCCATTCACAATCGATGTCAACACTACACCCCTGTTATTGTTAATAATGGGTAATGATCCGTTGTTCACCTCCTATAACTCCCTACCCTGTTCCTCTTGTTGTTGGTCCATTTGGACCCTGGTTATGTGTGTCCCTCCTTCCATGACTCACTCCAAATGTATCTCTGTCTGGTCTAGGTATCTGCTCTTTATTCTCTCTGACCTTCTGAGGGGTAGAGAATCTAAAGAGAAATCATTGCCACCATTTGGCTCAATATTGGCTTGTATTTTACCAACCCTATTATTGTTATAATTGAGGGAAGGAGGGTAAGCAAGCCTCTTATCATAATCAGTATTGTCCCTTAATCGCAGATATACCCCAGGGATTACCTCAGTGTCACTGCTCGACAGAGGCACAGCAAAATAATGGGTATAGTTCCCCATACTAAAGGGGTGGTGTAAGCCACAAAACTATGGGCTAGGCTTGTAAATGCCCTCGGGCAGATAGCCTAGTATGAACCTATGAACCTATGAACCTATGACTTTTTTTCTTTTCTAATCCTGACATCAGTAGCTATATTCTCCACCCTATCAAAAATACAATGATAATCCCTTTGTTTTACATTAAATAATAAATCATTAAAGATTATATTATCCAGTTCAGTGAGTTTATTCATTAAAATGTCCATTCCCTAAATCTTGTGTTTAATGAAGAGTTCCATGTACTCATAACCCTGTCCGTCAAATAAACTAAGTCATAATGTAATGGGGAATCCACCATGAGTCCTGTTGGATATTTCCAACATCTGAGGCCCTTGGGTACACATTGCAAATGAATACATTCTTTAACATAACCAATTTCAATTTATAGTTTTCTGTATTTTATCAGTTTTGATTCACAAATGCGAAACAACTTATCCATGGAATCATGGCTGGTAGTAAATGCATTAGGACTCGC
>NC_056748.1:214802083-214842083 GCF_019279795.1 Protopterus annectens
ATATAGCTCCCAAAATCATTAACAACATGTAAAAGATGAAACTTGATTAATTACTTCATTTCTAACCTATAATCATAGCAAAATAAAACATCAGTGAAGAAGAAACTTCACTGCTGGGGAAAATGTTTATCTTATGCAGGCAGAAATCACACTGAACCTGTAAAACCCTCAAAAACAGAAAACTGATCATTCATACAAACATTTACAAATGAAACAAATAATTTAGCTAGGCCCTAAAAGTAAAACTGCAATGAACAAGACAGCGTGATCCTTAGTTGTGCATACACAAATTAAACAGAGTATATTTTTGTTATAACTTTTTAAGTAGCTGTTGAAATTTTTCTATATGTGCTGTTTTGTTCTCATCGACATTCCATGACTTAAATAAGCTGAAAAAAAGTTAAGACAGTAAAATCTTAGAGGATTAAATAAGTTCATACCATCTCATGAGCAGAAAAGATATGAAGCATTTAAATACAGAACATTTCTCAATTTTACAGATATTGTTAAGAATGTTATGGCACAAAAATTAAGCTGCAGGTGCCGAATATATAATTTCACATATAGAAGAATGTTATACAACAGGAATTTTAGGTGAAAATTGCACTTATCCTTACAGCACAGAAAAGAGCTCTCTATCATCTATTTCTCCCTGCACAATGACTTTTTTATCTTATCACATCGACATCAGCCTATACTAAAAGGGAAGACAATTTTGTGTTAAAATTGTTAGAAATTTTCTAATGATATATCTCTGGCAAATGTAAAATTTCAATATGAAAACTATGTTATTTTAGTTGGACTATAACAACTTCACACCTGTTTAAACAGTGCAAGGGAGCTCAGTCTATGGACACAGATCTTCAGTAGATTCATTTTATAGTACTGACTACAGATACATTTAAGAAGAAAAAAATGTGACAGGAAAGGTTGTTCCAGAAAAAAATGTGGGCAGATTTACAGTAAAGTTTAATAAATGGTACAAAGTTGTCAGTACTTACAGCACAATTTAAACTAGATGCATTATGGCAGGTTCATTATTCATTATCTGTTACAGTATAGGAACTTAAATTCATTTTGCTGCCAGTTTTATTCCACTGAGAGTCATAGTTCATAGGGTAAATATTAAAACATTTTACTCTTCAAAACAAAAAAACTAGTGTATGAAATGGAAGGTTACATCCACAAAATAATATAAAGTGCTATTAAAGAATTTATAACTGTTATTTTTGCTTTACTGTTTAATAATTCTAATCAACTCTAATTTTATAGGAGTATAGGACATATTCTGTGCATTTCCCCTATATTACACAATAACTGCGACTATAGTTGTGCAAGCAAGCACCAAACTAAACTTTTTGACTGTCAAATGTTCCATATCTGAGTAATTTCTGCAATAAAACCAGTTTGATTTTTTCAATAGATAAGTGCATGCTTGTTAAATATATACAAGAGGTATATAAACAAATAAAAACACTAGTACTATACTACATAAAATTCATGTATAAAAATAATGTGGCATATAGCTAAAATGCTCAAAAGTTTGGGATCCTTCTGGCCATATGTTAGCTATTGAAAGAAATTAATTTTTCTGATTACTTGCCCCACTTATTTCATTAAAAGTTGCAGCTTAAGGAACATCCAGAAGAAAAGTAGCAGACAATAAAGCTCATAAAAAGCAAGATGTGGAAGTATTGCAAATGTTGCCCATCAGAAACGTTCCACTAAAAGTCATTTTACAGCTCCTAGCAGGCTGGAAGACTACTATTTCCAGACAAATATAATAAAAGTAAGAAATGAAGAACAAACTGAAAATATTGATTTATTTATTTATTTACTTTTGTTGAACAGATTAGTCATACAGGCATGGCACATTTTCAGTGAAGACCCAAGTGAGTAGTTGGTGTAAAGTGTTTTAAAAAATTTTGGGACTGATACTGCGGAATTCCCTTGTTCCTCAAAAGGGTGAGTAGTAGCCATACATCCTCTAACACAATAGAGGGAAAAAGCTGTAAGAAGATGAGACAAATACTGCAGAGGGTAATTCTGAGATAATTACTGTGTTATAGATATACTGATCATCTGAGTTTCAGAGCCGTTGATAACATGATAAAGTAGGACTACTAATTCTACAGAAAGACCAAGACTATAGACAGCTAGTAGAGGCAATATGTTGAGAAACTTAAGTTGGAAAATAATTCCTACAGGATTATTTTACATAATCCTTTAAGTGCCAATCCAGTGGACAGCAGTATAAAAATGCTGTTGCTTGAGAAAAAATGGAAAAACCAAAAGTTCAAAATAGTCCTGTAAAAGTGACAACATTCACAAAAGGTGATGCAATGAGGAAGTATGGAAGCTTGGTCAGGATTATTTTCGGACCAATAAAGGCATTGCTAAAATATCATTTATTATAGCTTATGAGGGATCCTGCTGAAATCTATATTTTTATGACGTAATTATTTGACTGAAGGAAATTTGCATTCAGCAAATTAAACCTTTGGTGTATTTCCAACTGGATCCTATTAATCTTTGTAACATGTTTGTGAAGAATTTGAACAAAGGAATATAGGGAACCCTGGAACAAACTGAGACAAACTGAGTTTGTATGCTTTGCATTTGAAGACGCATCAAAAGCCATACATTTAAGCCAAAAATGTTTATTTGGAGGAATTAGAAAATGTACTGGAATTAAGTATAATGTGTATAATTAAAGCTTAATTAACAAATTTGATAGACAGATTTGGACTTTGGAATGGAATCTGGGAAGATAATAATGAATTGCTGGTAGAAAATGGAAGATACACATTTTAGTAATCATCCTGGTCTACAAAAATTGTTCTCATGTTTTGCATTCACTTTGCAGGACAAACAAGAAAACGTTTTGGATTTGGGTTAGCAGCACATGCTAATCTGTCCACAAGACTTTTTTAATTAATTGTGGAGATGTGGGTGGATGAAGAAATGCACTACTTGTGGAAAAGCAAAAAACCCTTCTGCAAAAATGTCAAAGGAATAATTCTGCTACAATTATTGGGAAGAAGCAGGAGACAGGAACAAGAGAATGCTGAAGAACAAGAATGTTTTAAAAAAAAGAAGCTTTCCATAAAATTTCATGGTATTTCTGAAAATACTTTATAAACTGAAACACAATGTTTTCTAGGGTAGAAGAAGAATCAGAGGAGAGATAAGAGAATTGTAACATTTACTGGGGAAGTAGCAAAATGGAAAGGGGGAAACAAGAGAGAGACAGGACTAACATTATGCTTCTCTATGGCCTAAATTAAAATCAGCTTTTAACCATATATATATGATAACTATAGTTTGGTTTGTGAAAGAGACATTAATAATGTAGCATGTAATGAGAAAATAAGAAAAAAATACAGAAAGACATATTACTGATGTCAGGCTGACTGTAAATAGTATATATAGTTGTTTAAAATGTTAAAGATAATATACTATGAAAGTTTTTATAATATTATTTAAAACTAAAAAACTATATGATTAAAAAAATATACAGAAAGCCAAATGGTAATGCATTTACAGACATCTTCCTGATAAACTGAAATGATTTGCAGATTTTGCATCACTGTGTTAGAGAATATTTCTGAGGTCAAGATCTCTATTAAACCATTAAAGAAAGTACATGCAGAAGTAGGTTGGCTGGGAATTTTGGATTATAACAACAATACTGTGCATGGCAATCATGATTATACTCCAAAATCAGAAAAAAAGATAATCCTGTTAAGTGCTTCTGTAGTGTGAGACCTGACTATAACAACACTTTCAGAAGGTTGTAACAGTTGTTACACACCTGTCTGTTATGGTTCAGAATCCAGGAAGGGATGATCTTTCATTCTCAACTCTTCCTCAGTATCTTACCTCAGACATCAGTCTGTAAGTAACTAATCTAAATCAAGCCAGTATTCAGTTGCTGCCTATATAACTAGTACACATGGAGTAGATAAAACTTCATGCACACATAATCCATGATGTGCTTGAGGAAGGAAAAGAAGCTAGTATAGGGCCAAGAATATATCAGCTGCACCAAGCTACAGAAACACACAGAAAACTAGGGTACAAAAGAAGCCTGTGAATTAATATTTGAAGAATGAAAATATAGCATTCTAATTAGGTATTTGGATCACAGGTTGTAAGAAATAACTAATGTTTCTCTAGAGTTCTCTCTCTCTTCTCTCTTTTTTTTATTTTATTTTATTTTTTTAATTGTCAAAGACAGCACAAGAATATAATGAACAGCATATAAATACTTTTCTGGACAAGGCAGAAGACACCAGGAAAGCAAAATGATAATACTGCAATTTCCAAATTATTTTTTTTAAATGTACAATTAAGGCTCAATAGAAACAGTATGATGCTTTAGGCAGGAAAGGAATCATAAAAATGACATTAAAATCTATCCAAATAATCATATTAAATAGACAAGGCAGTCACTGTAAATTAATAACACACATATTAAAGTCCCAAACAAAAATAGCACATTAAGACTGAAAGAAATATGTGTAGTTTTGTAAATTTATTTAGGAATGACAAATTATTATACTGAGAAAAAAAATAGCAGAATGATAAAAGGGAAGGGCAAGGGAAGTCATCTTTGAAGCAGCGATAACATTTCTGTGAAGGGAAGATATGAAAGAAAGTTTAGAAAACTATTACCAAAGACATGCAGATAAAAAATTACAATATAAGTAAGGAGGTAAATAACAGAAGAAGTGATAGGCTACAGCTCATAATGACCCGTACAAGATATTGTGTGGCAAATGTGTAACATGAAAGTAACAGAATCTATACAAAAATTATTTTCAAAGTTAATATTATGCAGGCATATAATGAACTCCATCATTTGACATTTAAGGCAGTGACAAAAAGCTATAGTGCTGGACATCCCCTTACAGAATGCAAGGATGAAACATCGTTCTTAAACACAGTGGTATAGTAGACCACAAACTCCAAGTCAGTCACAGTGCAATTCAGTAGTGTTTTAATAAAACAGTCCACAACACGTACTTTTCTAGCTCCTTGGCTGAATTCGCCTTTATCAGAGTATATAATCATGAACTTACATCTCCCCATTTTTATTAATTTTACTACCTAACTACGTAATTAAGTAATTAAAAAAAATTAATCAATTAATCACTAAAACATTCATTACTGCTTCATAGCACACTTTTCCACACACAGACATTCCTGATTTAAACCCTGTGGGCTCATTGTTTTAAACATTAAAATCATTGTAGTTTCCTTTTTTCTTAATAAACATTTAACTTGCTGTTCATTCATATATAAATTCATCTCTACGCTATCTAGCACTTTGGCTTGCAACCCCAACAGGGTACCATTATGACACTTGCTAAAATGCACTGCTATAGGGCTTGTTTGTTTATTTTTTATGTCTTTAATGTGCTCTTTTAACCTGCAAGAGAATTGTCTTTTAGTTTCTCCTACATAAAATTTATCACATGGGCATTTTAACCCATCTATAACCCTTTCTGTACTGCAGTTAAATGTTCCATTGGTTTCCTTAACTATATATTTACACACACTGCATTTTTTACATATCAGAGTTCCCTGCTTATCTATTTGTTTATTAATTATTATTGGCATTTAAACTTACCGTGTACTAAGAAATCTTTTATGCTTCTCCCCCTTCTGAAGGAGAAGCATACTTGTTTACACTGTAAAAAACCTACCTCCCTTTTAACCACATTCCAAAAGTATTTAACTTGTTCCGTAACCTTTTCAGAAAGCACAGAATAAGTCAAAGTGAAATATATACATTCTTTTTCATCATTACTTGACCTGTAACTATTTCCATTCCCTTTATTTTTTAAAACCTTATCTTTCTTAAACACACTTGAGCCTGGATTAAGTAACATTACCTCCAGCCCTTTTTACTCCTAAGTGCAGCTGTTTCTAGTTCTTAGACAGCTCTGCTACAGTACTTAGCTTGAAGAGGTTCAGCAATATAGTGGGCTGTCTCTTTTCTATTTCAAATGCTTTGAGGCACTCCAGTGGTAAGGCATATGCTAATTAGCTATGTGCTTTCCCCTGAAATGTCTCAGTTAAGTGCTTAATGTGGCCAATCAATTTACAGAACCCCTCTACTGTTTAAATCCTTACCACCAGCCATGGTAATTAATTATGCAGATAGCTCACATTTACCCATTACTTTCCAAAGTTTAGATTTGGTTAGATCTATGTAGAAGGGAGTTTAGGAAACAGGTACTGTGTGTGTGTGTGTGTGTGTGTGTGTGTGTGTGTGTGTGTGTGTGTGTGTGTGTGTGTGTGTGTGTGTTTGTGCGTGTGTGTGTGTTTAATTGTCTGCATATGTGAGGGAGAGTGAATGAGGTAGGTTCTTCTGCTAACATGCTGCATTATGGGCCAGTGATGATTATTTGTTTACTTACTTACATTTGTTTACAGGGATGATCTGACTGAGCAGAGCCCCTTTTCAGTGGAGGCCTGGGGAGAAAATTCCACATCAGTTTAAGCAAAACAATAAATACAGTTTTAAAATACAATTCTCAAACAGTTGTATAGCAGAAAATTCAATAATTTATTAAGGGTCGATGTTAAATGTTCGAACATCCAAAATGTCTAACAATACATGGTCAAGACCAAATGTTCGACATTTGGATGTTCGAACGTAAAAAAAAAAAAAAAAAGAAAACACAGAAAAAACTCTTTAACAGTGTAGGCAGGGGGGCAAGCACCCCTGCACCACCCACGTGGGGGGCTGTGCACCCCACACCCCCCCACTTTAATATACCAACTCTGAGACTGCACTTCAGTGCACAAAAGGGAAATTCTCCCTATCTGCACTGTACGGTGCCATTAAAAGTCTATCTTCGAGCACTCAAAATTTCAAACGTTTGGTCTCGACCATGTAACGTTCGAAATTTTGAGCATTCAAAGATTTGACAGGTACCCTTTATTAATACATATGGGCAGCATATATTCAACAAAATTTAATAATAACACCATGAGTACAACTTACATAATGACTTGAGGCTTCTATATTACAAGATCGAAACACAAAAAGAGCAAGCGCTCTTTATTCAAACAGTAATGCTCTAAACCACAAAATATCAAACGCAGAACAGCAATTTTTTTTCCCCAGGGAAAAAAAAAAATTGCTGGACTGCTGTCGGGACTTTGCTGTTTCCTCCACTGTGGTGCGATCTCGGAGCTGGCATATTTAAGTAGGGGGGATACAATCTCGGAGTTGGTATATTTAAGTAGGGGGGTGTGGGGATGAAGACCCCCACTTTATTTTTATCTCTTGATTTTTTATTTTGGAGCAGCAATTATTTTCCCTGGGAAAAAATAGCTCTTCCATGCATTCGATATTTTCTGGTTTCAAGCATTAGTGTTTGATTAAAGGGTGTTCGCTCTTTTTGTGTTTCGATCTTGTAATATAGACCTGAATTGAGAAAATTATAGATCACAATCAGAACAAGATAGTTATGAGCGTGGACATAAACACAGAATATCAGCTGGGATTACAAGAAATGAAAAGCTGAAGCATTTAATATAGGAATAAATGAGATTCCTGTGCTAGTTGCTATAATTTTTCAGTAGTTTTAGCTAAAGAGGTGAGTATTGAATCATCTGCATACTGCATGACAGAGGCATTTTGATTGATCTGTGTACATCATTACTGATAAATATTAAATAAGAGTTAACCTAGGATGAAGCCTTGAGGAACCCTGCAGATGTAGGGATGAAGGAGATGTCAGTGATCCATTTGATTGCCTGGTGTCTTGTCAAATAAGTAACCAAAAAACCATGAAAGTTATGGACTGGCAGGTCCAATTGAGAAGAGTCTGTTATGATGTTTAGGGTAGAAACCTTATCAAAGGCTTTGGACGGGTCAAGGAATACTGCAAATACAGTTTGCTGGTGTTATGGTGCTCATTAACTTGAGTACAGAAATTAAGGAGAGCAGTGTTGGTACATGTGAGCAGAACGTGTGCTGTGTAGAAGAAAGGAATTATTTGCCATTATAAATTTTAGTAGTTGGTGATACATGCATTTCTCTGGGATACAAAATAAAGTTGGTAATGGGCCAATAGCTGGTGAAGTCTGTAGAGTTTTGGCCTGATTTCTAAGGTGTCTATAAATCTGGAGACTGGAGTTATTTTGTTTTGCTTCCCATGACTCCACACTTTATATCGATTTGTTGTTAGCAGTTTTGCTTGTTTTGTTAACCAAGTAGTTGGGTTGAATGTAAATATTTTATTTGTAACAGGGACATAGTTGTTGAGTATATCTTGGAAAGTGCTACTGAAGAAGGATACCGCCTCATCTAGTGGAAATTGTTTTAGTAGCTGCCACTTGATTTTTTTTAAGGTACTGATAAAGGCATCTTTATCAAAGATAGATGTTTTGTGAGACTGACTGATGCAGTATGTTTTTGGGAGGATGAACAATCCCTTACAGCTGGGGTGAGCAAATGGTCACTTAGTCTGTCTGGTAGGGAGCCAATGGAAGTATTTTTTTTTCTGAAAAATTTATGAGAATCCAGTCCAGGGTGTTTTGTCTGCTGTTGTTTTGTTGTATATTATTGGGGTACCTATAAGTTAATAAATTCATAGAGGTTAATGTTTTGTTGGAGAATATCTGTTTTACTGTTAGCCATTAATATTAAAATTTCCCATTATGATGTTTTTCAACAGGTCAGTGAAGTAACTCATGAGAGGAGTTCCTCAGTTGTGCCAATGTTATTTCCAAGGGTATATACTCCTAGAGTTGTTATGCATGAGAGGAGTTCCTCAGTTGTGCCAGTGTTATTTCCAGGGGTATATACTCCTAGAGTTGTTATGCATGAGAGGAGTTCCTCAGTTGTGCCAGTGTTATTTCCAGGGGTATATACTCCTAGAGTTGTTATGCATGAGAGGAGTTCCTCAGTTGTGCCAGTGTTATTTCCAGGGGTATATACTCCGAGTTATGCTACTTATGGTTGTTTAGTTTAGAGTATCTAGCAGGATTTCAGCTGTTCCTTTAGTTGGAAGGAGGTTAGTTGAATGAAGTGAGATGTTGACTGTTTTTTCTATAGGATGGCAAGCCCAATTTTTTAAATCTAGTTTAAGGATGTTAAACCTTGGGAAAACTGCTTTTTCATCATGAACTTCCTGCTTTAGCTATGTTTCTGTGGTTCTGATTATAACAGGTAGGTTCTGGGAAATCCAAGCGTGTACCTCTGATAGTTTGTTAAAGATACTTCTGAGGGATATTAAATACAAGATACCCATTTGAATATGATGTGTTAGGAAGATACTGTGAAAGGGAGGTGATTTGTGAATGGAGATCTGGGCTGACTATATCAGCATGAAAGTAGTCATCTACCTCTCTCTGCCTTAATTAAGTACCATACTACTTTCAAACACATCACCTGAGAGATGAAGTTTTAGTAGGTAAGGTTGTTGTGTGTGCTGTCACTTATATTTAGGTTTTGGCCAGGTAACTGACTTGTGATTAGAATTGTGACTTGGGTAAACATGATCGTTTTTGAACAGGTGGCCATAGCAATGGGTAAAAAGGGTCATGATCATGAAGATATCACTATGTTTGAAAGTAGTATGGTACTTAATTGAGGCAGAGGGAGGTAGATGACTACTTTCATGAAGATACTGTAGGGAGGATAAGTGTGTAAGCATAGTCAGGAGAAATAACAGGAGAATGTTTCATATTAGCATATAATAGTAGGAAAGAAGAAGATAACCAACTTAGTTTAAGTTAAGAATTAGTGCTATATGGATAGAACGTTGAGTAGGGGGAGGGGCTAGTTGAGGAAGTGGATGCTATTGGTATAAAACTTATGTAATTTTATTGGGTAGGTATGTATGGCAGATGGGGAGAGGAGATTATAAGAATAGAGAAGGGTGAGAATTGGGGGCAGGGTGGGGCAGTGGAGTTATCTCAAATGCAGTGATGCTGAATGGTGCAGGCCAATCAACAGTGGGGGTTTCAATCAGAAGGGAGAAAAAAATATCTAATGGAGGATTCAATCAGAAGGGAGGAAAAATATATCTAATGGATTCAAGTTTTGATAAGATTATACACATGTAAATTTGATATAAGGAACACAACTAGGGAATATTTAATAAAAAGAACAATTTTAGATTGGAAGGCTGTTAAACTTAAAGCATAAGGCTGCATCCACTTTGTTAAGGAACACGAGTAAGAAGGTGCTTGATGATTACTGCAAGGGCAATAGAAAATGGCCTCTTAGCTCTTCCATTAAGTCCTATACAATTCAGAGACATGTAAATTTGCTGAAAATGAACTCTTTCCTCATTGAGGCGAATGTTCCTCTGAATCTCTGGTTTCTGCTATCTTCCTAACAGGCCATTTTTGCCAGAGTCTTACTGCTTTCGCCCAGCCTGTGTCTGAGTCCTGACATAAGTTTTAAGACCATGCTACTGATTCTAAGTAATATGTCTAATCAGATAATTAAGTAAATTCTGACAGCATATATTTATTCATAACATTTTTTTTCCATTTGCAAAGGTCAAGTCGTTTCTTATAGCATCAGTTATGATACTGATTCATTGCTATTTTACTAATTTCATTCACATTACATGTGCTGTTCCCAAATCTTCTCAGCACTGCACTACTATAAGTTATAAAACTAGACTCCATTTTGTTAGCCATTTGGGATCTTGGCTTTCTACAAGCAGTTAAGTTAAACCAGGATACACTCATATTACTAAGCAGACTGAGATGCCATCGGGGTATTATAATATATCTGTGAAGGCCATTAACACGTTACTCTTACACTGTTCACTACAGGATATTGGTGTTTTATACAACAGTGCTTAAAACATTATAGTCCCCTTTACTTTAAGGATATCAACTTATTCAAATGATGAGCCAACATAACCAAGCTAATCCTTACACCCAACTGAACTCCAGTCCTATATGTCCAAGACTGCTGAAAGCATGGAGATAGCTTTGTTATGCCGAAAAAGGAAAATCTTCCTTGGCTACAAAGAGATGCACAAAGACAAGATCAGTAGTCACATCATTTTTGAGGGTGTCAGTACACTAACGTGTATACACATGGACTTTTTCATCACTTTGTGCATAACTACATTTTGATAACACCTATATAACTACACAAATCAGATTTAAGACTCACTTTACCATTTTTTCACACTATGTTCTATTGATTTATGATCCATCCATGCCAACTCCTAATGTTCCTGCCCTGGGGGAGTCCTACACAGGTGAATGTCCAATGTCGCTATGCAAGTTCTAAGTGCCACAAGCTGGCAGGCATATTTAAGCAGGATGGGCAAGTAGCAAGCAATCAAATTACACCTTTAAAGTAGTATATCCTCTTTAAGATCTTTAAGTCATAACCTCTATACACATGCTTGGTTTATGTCTCAAGAGGTGGCATGCAATGGTGTGATGATGGAAATGACCCCTTTCCCATGGGGTTGCATCCCTCCAGCACCTACCTCTCAACACTGCAATACTGGCCTATTGGTATGCTTTTGGTTCATCACTGGTACATGTGCCTCACCTGAGTGTTCTGAGCAAATGCCACACCCTTCCCCCCTGCAGGTGTAAGTAGACTCACCTTACCATTCTCCTTCCTCCATGCCAGCTCCAGCAGGTGTCCGAGTCCCTATTTGTTTTAACAGGTCCACTACTTGTTCTGTCATGGATACTGCCAGCACACATACCAATAAACGTTCATGCTTACTGCAGCAGTTCAGGAAGTTGTCATGGAGACAAGCAATGTCACCAGCCATCTGGTAATGTCAGAGTAAAGAATATCAGTTTGGGGCATTTTAAAATCCTGCACAATAAATTGTATTTAAAAAAACTACTGATCTTATCTGCCATGCATTTCTTTACCCTGGATCCTTGCCATTTTCTTTGATACTGGAGTTCATTAAGATCTAGGCAGAGCAAACTCCCTTGTGTTTATCAGGGGCAATGTTGAAATGTGTGTAGCTATTCTCAAAGTCTGCTCTTCCTATACGCCTGTACGCACAAGAAATCTGGACAAACCTAAAAATAATGGGGGGGGGGGGGCAAAAGCACCAAATCAGGGGCAGATTTTAAATATTGCTCTTATAAATTTAGAAAAGTTAATAGAATAAAATGCTTTGCATTAGTGTATATTTATTGAGGGATATAAAATCTGAAATTCAAATGTATGTCATTATTTAGTGAATATGATCCCCGATGATTGGCCAGAAAATCACAAATTCTATGAGGAACAGGCCAAAAATATGAGGCAAAAATCTGGACATTCTGCACAAATGTGGACTGTTGATTGGTATGACCCCCTCAACCCAATAAATACAGACACACAAACGCTCCTCTTTTCAATCTACTATCCACATTCTCCAAACTGTGCCTTTGCTTCATGGTCAGGGCTAAGCTATCATAGCATGGCAATCCAAAGAGAGAGTCTTAATTGTTTTGGGTGGGAAATCATGATGGTTACAAAAATGATTCCAGTGGGATGCAGGTGATAGATACAGGACTACTACTAAAATGCATTTCCTCTGTAGTCTGTAATAGTGGGCAATATGTATGACCCTAATACTAACACCCAAAATATGTTTTCTACACTTTCAATAAGATTTCAAACTTACAAAAAGAAAGCCATTCAATAATTATAGCTAGGGACTTTAATTTGGTGGCTGTCTCATTCCTTGACCGAAGTTAAAAGAGAAAGTGAAAAATGCATCACGGCTCAAAACATTCTAAATAGTAGCATGTTTGCTGGAAGTCTAACTGATTTACTGAGCATTTCAACTCTTAATGATCCGGGGCATACATGTATTTATCCCAGTCAATAAGGGCATATAATGATATATATATATATATATATATATATATATATATATATATATATATATATATATTTTTTTTTTTTTACTTGGTTTCCTGCCTTTTTACTTGACTTGGTTACAAAATTGTAGGATATTCAGCATATGCACTTGCGGATCATAAGGTATTACAGATAGTAGTAATAATGGATACTGGGAACACATGGTAGCTTCACCCTTTCGTTTTTGTTATTATCTAGAAGACAGAGATTCTCTTTTAAAGTCAGTCAGCAATTATTTTGATTTGAGCAAGGGTGGCCATGATGGTGCAGTGGTTAGCATTGCCGCCTCACAGCAAGAAGTTCCCTGGTTCAATCCTTGGCTGGGGTGCCTTCTGTGCAGAGTCTGCATGTCCTCCCTGTGGTCCCGTGGGTTTCCTCTGGGTGCTCTGGTTTCCTCCCACATCCCAAAGACATGCTGTAGGTGGACTGGACACTCTAAATTGGCCCTAGGTGTGAGTGTGTGTGTGTGTGTGTGTGTGAGAGAGAGTGTGTGTGTGTGTGTGTGTGTGTGTGTGTGTGTGTGTGTGTGTGTGTGTGTGTGTGTGTGTGTGTGTGTGTGCCATCTGTGGAAGGTTGGGTGTCGGGCTGGCAACTCGACACTGTAAAACTCCATTGCCGATCATGACCGGAAAGGTGATCTGCTGTGGTGACCCCTAATTGGGAAAAAGCAGAAAGAAGAAGAAGCACATTATTTGATTTGAACTCCAGGCATGAGGCAAAGTTGGCAAAGGCATTATTTATTTAAAACAAAAAGACCACTCTGTCAAATTTCTGGAGGAAGAAGATCATTTGATGATGCCTTACTTCCTGTTTTAAGAAGAAAGATAATCTACTCAAGTATAAATATCATAAAATGGAAGTAGCTGACAATGTGGAAACCGACAACCATTTAGATGGAGCGAGGCTCTCTCACCAGGCAATGGTGTCTAAACATATTCTAGGAAATGTTATATCCTATTTGATTAAGGATATGAAAACAGTTCAGGCTACTGAAACCTACCAGAATGGGCAAAGCAAGCAAGTTTCAGTGAGGGATACAAGTCATTTGCAGAATTTTTTTTTCCAATTTATGTAAGATCAAGCCTATTGTTCCAAAAGATAAATTAGCTAAATAGAGTAGCCATTCTTTAAATAGCTTATGAAAAGAAAGACAGAAAAGATAAGTTTGATCATTTAAATCCCAAGTTACTCAAAAGGAAGTTAAAGGTGCTACTGATTCAGTACCCAGAGGTAATGCACTGTGGCTGGACAGGTTAGCTATTTAAGTGTTCAGATGTTTTTCTCCCTTATTAAATGCCATTATAGCCAAAATCATTAACTGACCAATGGGTTCAGCTTTTATTCCAGAATTTACTACCTTGACCACTATGATAATTCTACCCAGGCCTAAAAAATGTATAGTGAACAACTGCAGACACATCTCCTTATTGATCATGGAGGCAAACGTATGCAAAAGTAGAGGAACAGAGACTGTAAAGTTGTTTCCCAAGTTTGCTAGGACAACACTACAACAGAGTCAAATTTTGGCTGCCATATTAAGGAACTTACTACACTCATTCAGGAGCCAAGAATGCATAATGCAGTTAAGCTTTTACTGTTTTTGATGACCTCAAGAAAGCATTCAAGTCATTCTCTAGATCATATTTTTGGTCAGTTGTAGAAATATATTGCACTATTTCCCTTCAGATGAGAGTATTAGGCATTGATGCCCAATCACCTTCACCCTATTCCTCCTTGAAATCAGTTTTAAGTTTAATTGTAATCAGTGGTTCCATGACTGGGAGATCTTAGAGGATAAAGTATTAGTTTTGCTAATAACAGTTGATTAAATGTGATTTTCTGTAACTCCGATAAACAAGTTGTTTATTATGTAAACAAAGTTATAAAACAGCTGTCGACATATTAGTTCATATGATTAGTATGTCTAAAACCACATTTCTAACAAGCTCAGTGGCGAACCAGCAGGGCGATGATTATGGTTCTTTTCCATGAAGATTTGGTCCAACAGAATATTTCGGTAATGCATTATATCCATCTATAACCAGGATGATTTCTCTTAATATGAAATCATCATGCAACAAACTCTTTGGATTTATTTGTGTAGAAGGGACTGCAACTAACATGTCATCATGATGTCATATATTATCTTCTACTACGTAGTTAGAGACGTCCTGTTGTTTCCATCTAATACATGGCTGTTAAGGCACAGCAAAAGTTCAAAGGTCAGCAAACACTTCCTGGGGGTCTGACAGACACAAGGTTGGAAATAGCTGAACCTGTACAGCTGTATATATTGCAGACATGTTTCAGTGTAGACCAGAGTCCCTTGGCTTCTGTTCCAAGTTACAGGCTAATCTCTTATAAGCTGTTACAGTATCAGACTTTCCCTGGCACTATATACTACTGCCAAGCTATCTAAAAATGTTGGCATTCCATAAAAGCCAAACACCAGGCTTTAAGGTAGTACATAAAGCAACCACATGTACAGGTCTATTTGGCCCATATACCCTACCAAGGATGCAAGCAGCTTTAATAGTTTATACTTTCAAAAGACTCCTTTCAGTATGGTGCTCATTCCTCTGCCAGTCTATCGATTCTTTTTACTGGGAAAGTCCAACTCAGGTCAATCTAATTTTCAGAGGAAGCTGACAGAGAAAGGGTACTCATTTACTATAAATAAAATGCACAGATAACATTACATATTTATACACTAAGTGAGACAGCAGGAGTTTTACATTATACTGGGAGAAAAGCTGTACAGCTTTTACACATACAAAATACAGAAGATACTCATTTTTCACACAATTTAAAATATTCTGTCATTTTGCATTTTGAAACAGTGTGAGCATTAAAATTGTATACACAGCTTAGGAACAACAGTTAAAATGCCAAACGTATGCACAGAAATTTAATATAAATAGCTATATGTTTAGAGATATGTTAGAAATTCTTAGGGTGTTAAGCCATTTAACTATTGTAAAATAGAACTTTTTCAGTAGTAAAGTAAGTAGGTTAGAGTTTGCAGAGGCAGTTGTAGTTTTAGATGTCACTATGCTTTATAAATAGTTTTTGTAGGCAGTGGAACATGAGACAGAAGATAGAGACAGAGATAGGGATGATAGATGAGATAGGGACAGAGAGAAAAGATGGATGTTTATAAGTTAGAAGAAGGAGGTCAGCTGTATATGAGAGGGAAAACGTGTTTATGAGTAGCATTTATGCATGATCCTAGAGCTGTGCTGGAGAACAGTCAGTTATCCATTAAATGCTTTTTCAGTGAGACTTTAAATAAAGTTAGTTTGTATGTTTTAGTTGTAGGCAATTTAGTAATGTGATAACAGTAAAGATTATATGATTTTGTGAGAGAGGGTACGGTTTGGTTGCTGGATCTGTGGATTCCTGTTGTACTATAAGGTTGCATTATGCCTTATAGAGATGAACATTTTCCAGAGCAGTACTTTAGTTTGAAGGCTATAGTGAGTTGTGAGTAGTTAAGGAAGTGTGGACGTTTAAACCACTTAAGATATTGTTGAGCCTTTTGATGCATATTTGCAGCAAATCTGGCAATTCTGTTGTAGGCCATTTCTAGTTTGTTTTTTAATGTGGACTTGAGATTAGTAAAGATAGGAGATGCATAAAATGGCTCTCTATTACACTGTCGCAGGCGCAGGTTGTCGAATGCGCCTTCGTCGAACAGAAAAGCACGAAAAGGCAAAATAGCAAAACGGCTTTTCAGCGAATTCTTTCCCTGGGAAAGTATTCATTTGACCGCTTTCACTACTTTGCCTTTTTGGCACTGTATTACGATCTTGGAGTTGGTATATTTAAGTAGAGGGGTGTGGGGAGCAAAGCCCCCCCCCACATTATGTAATGTTTTACGTTTTTTTTTTTGTTGTTGTTGTTTTAGAGCAGAGATTTTTTTTTTCCCTTGGAAAAAAATTACTGTTCTGAGGGTCGACATTGTAAGCTTTCCCTTACATGGGGTCGATTATGTGTCATTCACTCTTCTGAGTGTGCAATATCATAATATAGACCCCATAAAGTAAGGATGGCAGTAGGTATGTTTTTGCTGTCATGGATAATAAATACCTGGAGTACATGTTGTAGCCCACTGACAAGGCACCTTCCTCCAACAATATTATGGTCCCTCCCAGACTAGTTCTTGGCAATATCTTGAAATATGGCATGCAGTTCACTCTTCCTACTCAGGAAATACACAAATAATTTCTTTGATTCAATTTATAACAGTGTGCAAAGATTCCAGCATAACCTTAATGAAGAGGCTCTACAGTTCTCTAGGAATATTACAGTTCAGTGTTCTACACCTTACTTACAGACGTGTGGCATTAAATGTGCAACAGTAAGTATGTGATGGATGCAACCCGCACTGAGTCAGATTTGCCTGCCCTCCCCAGTATTATATGTTATGAATCAAGAAGATAATGAAACAATTTGCTGTTGTGTTGGAAATGTGGATATTACTTGCTCTAGATGGTCACTGCATTGTATTCATAGTTTGCCCAGAGGTTATGTTAGGTATAATACATGTGCCTCAAGGCTTGCAGATAGCAGCCATAGGTATTGCATATGTCACCATGTCAAATAATTTCGAGACAGAGTCAACATTTTGGTTTTCAGTAAAATTCAAATTTAGCATGTATTGTATTCAGAGATGGTATGGCCTAGAGGCACATTTGGCCAAAGAAGGTTGGCAGTGGGTCATCCAAATCTCTGCACGTGTAAAACACTTTACAACCACACATTGGATAAATCACTTTACCACTGTTGACATCTTACCAAACATACATTAGAGATGATGCCATCAGGTCTATGACAGTCACTTATTTCCACAAACCACATACCTTTAGCTATAACACTGAGTCACTCTGGCAAATAATTAGCTTGATTCATCTTACCATGTGAACTTCTTTGGCTGCTAATACTTAGGCCATCAGATTGTGAATTAACCTTTTTTTCTGACAAGCACTAGCATCTTGTCTGCTGTTATATTAAAACTAGAATGGCTTAGCTACCCCAGTCATTGTGGTATTTAAATTACCATGGAATGACTTAGACTGACTGGCCTATCTGATGCAGTTGACCCCAGTTATAGAATTATGGATTTACTTTTTCCTTATTAGTGTACTTATTAATTGCCCATTCATTGTTAGTCAGTTATTTACAAGTTGTTACTATCTGAGATTGTGATGTTTTCATATGCGTTATAAGAAGCAGCAGACCAATAACTCTAATCTGACCTACGTTAGAAGATTATTTTGTGCATATATGTATTTCATTCTGTTAGGCCCTGATAAATGTGAGATGTACAAAAAATGCTTTGACATGATGATTTATTCAGGCTTTAAATGCACCTCATATACAATCAGTGAATGGCTTGTGTTATCTTGTCAAAATGCATTCATTTTATTTTAATATCACTTATGAATTTCTTACCTTCCAGAAAAATGTTTGCCTTCCTGTAATAAATCTTTGAATATTTTTGTACCAATCAGTTATGCTTTCCATCTTTAGAGGCTAATAATATTTTTTCTGTTTAATCTACAAATAGCACCTTGCTGGAAGAAGAATGCCCAGTAAAACAGAGAGTAATCTTCAAATTTATTCATGCCTTTGAGGTAGATTATATTTTAAAGAGGGCAAACAATCCTGATTAAAGTGTTATTTGAGAATTTCAACATAATGAACCTGCTTCTCCAGTGATTAAAGTTGTTTTCTGATAACAGACAACTGAGTTAAATAAGGCTCCATGTTGTACAATTTATTACATATTATGTATTTTCTTACCAAAGTGTATACCACTTCCTTGAGTTTTAATTCCTCAAAATATGAATAATACATCAATGAAGTTCTAAAATATAATAGCATGTGTATTCTGACAAATGTTCAGGGTTGCTGATAGGGAACACGTTTACGTCTTTTTATTCCACATTATTAATTTAAAAAGTAAACCTGAAAATGCCGGATAATTTCAACATGTAATAATTAGACATGCATCCCATTATTTATCAACCCCTGTGTTCCTGAACATTGTCCATAGTCCTATTAGTAGGACTTCTGCATTGTTGCTGGTGTTCAGTGTCAAATGATCACAATTCAGAGACAGAAGCTGCAAAATACAGATATTGCGTTTTGTCTCCATCCTCCGGAGTCACTTGGAAAATCAGGAAACAGACACAGTAGGTGGAAAGAACAGGAATGATGCATTGATTCATAAGCCCTACCTGGCTGGTGGTGGCAAATCATAAAAGCTGTACCACAAACACTCACACTCACACATCCTGCAAAATAAGTTTTTCTCTGATGTTCACTGAAGAGTTTTTAAGTTATTTGCATTTGCTGAAACTACCTTTGATGAGATGGCATGAATTTGACTGCACCACTGGGGACAGCATAACCAGTGACATTCTGCTACCAGGCAAAAGTGATGGAAACTGCTGATGTTGTTCGACTATGCAGTGCTGAGCAGCACACCTACATAGTAATAGGCTCACTATGTTTCGTGTAACCATTACAACTAGTAATATATGGTTCTGGTCCAGTAATGTGGGCAATGGAACCAGATCGTACACTGCTGTTTGTTACTTAGTGAAATTACAGACCCGATTGGTTAGGGCTTCTTTGCATTGACCATCATACTCAGAGTACTGTACAAATACAACGGAGGAGCACCATGTATGGTGGTTTACTCCATCTAAGGCACTTTATGAATCAGACAGGGCTTTGGTACGTTGGTATGCCAGTCTGATGTGTACCAGCACTAGACCATGGGATTCAACCAAACAATTATGGCTGACAGAATGAACACTATTTGGTTAATAATGGACAATTAATTAAGGGAGGTTGGTGAAACCTGATGCCAGAGACAGTATCTCTGCATGTTTGGAAGTTCTAATATTTTTTTCTGTGGACACCCACACTGGAGGGCATTATTGTACTTAGAAAATGGGTTGAGAATGGGTTATCAGTTAAATTGTTTTGCATTTCTTTTATTACTAATAAATATATGTGTGTGTGTATGTGTATAAATATATATGTGTGTGTGTGTGTGTGTGTGTGTGTGTGTGTGTGTAAATATATATATATATATATATATATATATATATATATTTATAAGTTTGATGTAAAATAGTTCCTCCACTCAACATTTCAAAGTTGCACTAGTGTATGTAATTGCTGTTGGAGGAAGTATTTTTCATCCAAAAAACTACATCAACAAGTATTTAATAATATCTGCGCGCACGCACACACACACACACGTGCACACACACACACACACACACACACACACACACACACACACACACACACACACACACACACACTCTGGTAAATCTTTGTAGAGTACATTTAGTAAATAAATCAAGACAGCATTGTTTCATTTTATTTTATTTATTTTACATTTGTTGACCGGGATAGTCCGACTGGATTCATGTCCATTTTCAGCGGCGGCCCATGGAGAAAAGCTCCAAGATAAGCAGTTAAGATTACAGATACAATATATACAAGTGGTTACATACTTAACAAGTAAATCCAGATTAAGTAACACAACTAAGCTAAATTATACTTATTAACTCATGGTAGAGGAGAGTTAGTCTGGTTTGATACATTGACATAGCCAGTTTAGTGTCAAATATTGTCCAAGTCTTATCTTAAATTGACTCAGGGTGGTATGTAAAGTAATATCAGCTGGGAGTGAGTTCCAGGATCTACCTGCAGAGTTGGCAAAGAGAGAGTCACCGGCTGAGTTATTAGTTCTGATAGTCTGAACTAGCAGTCTGTCAGAAGACTGAAGAAATCTGGGATTGTTATAGGGGGTGATCATGTGTTTCAGTGTAGGAGTATTGTCCGGATTGTAAAGGATTTTATATGTCATAATCAGCTGATTATACTGGATCAAGCTGGGCAGTTCTAGCCGTCCAAGCTGGTTTAGATTGATAAAGTGGTGTGTCCTATAAGGCAGACCAGTGGCAAATATGGCAATGTGGTTGTAGAAGAAAGAGAGTTTGAGGACAGACTTGTTTAAATTAGAGAGTAAAGGGGATGCGTATAGAAGAGTTGAAAGTAGGTGAGAATGAGCTATGGCAATTCTAGCAGGTGGGGTTAAGAAGGCTTTTATCCTGTAAAGTGACCCTAGGTTTTATTGATGGCTTGTTAACATGTAGGAAGAATTTAAGATTGTTATCTATGATAACACCTAGTAGTTTTGTAGAGGTGTCTGCCATTATTGGACTTTATGGTAAAGGTAAATGCAGTAGACCTATAAGTTGGTGAGAAAAGTAACAGTTTTGTTTTCTTAGGATTTAAGATCAGATAATGACCAGAAAGCCAGTTTTCTATTATGTTGAAAGTGTTCTGGGTAGCTAACCATAGTTCTGTCTGAGATGTGGCTGAGCAGATCAGGGTGAAGTCATCAGCGTATTGAATAAGGCAGACTTTTGGGATAACAGTATAAAGGTCAATGATGAAAATGGAGAACAGAAGGGGCCCTATTATAGAACTCTGGTGTCACCCAAGTGAGTTGGGTAAGAGGTTAGATAGATTGTTTTGCCAAAGGACAGCCTGCTGTCTGCCACTCAGATAAGACTGGAACCACTGAAGGGCTTTAGTATCTAGACAGAATGTTTTCAGGGTGTGGATTAGAGGTCGGTGATCAACCATATCAAATGCCTTGCAGAGATCCAAGAAGAGGGCAGATGATATGTTATTATTGTTGTGATTATGGTTTATGGTGTTGGAGAAGGTTAGGAGGGCTGAAGTAGTGCTGTGGTGAGGTTGGAAGCCATGCTGGGAGTCTGCCATAAGGTTATTCTGAATTAGATGGTGCAACAGTTGCCTATAAATGCATTTTTCCATAATTTTTGCAAGTGGAGATAATATAGCTATTGGCCTATAATTAGACAGTTCAGTAGAGCTACCACAGTTTTGAAGTGGGATTACGTAGGATATTTTCCAGATGGTGGGGATTTTGGCTTCTACTATGGTTCGACTGAGTAGTATAAAGATGGGGCAAAGTAATGTCATCAGCTGCTTTTTGTCAATACTCGGCAGGGAGTAGATCAGCAGAGAGAGTAGTTGGTTTTAAGTTTTTGATCAAGGTATGGATAAGTGAAGTGGCAACTGCTTGGAATCTGAATGAGAGGTGGTTACTAGGGGTTGTGTCCTCAGGGTCAGGGGAGCTTGGAGGTATTTGGATAGCTATGGCTTGGATTGTCTCTGTAAAGAATCGGTTAAAACTGTCTCAGACTTGCTCAGGTGGTTTATCAATGATGGCTGCAGGGGTCGGGGTGGAAGTTTGTCCAAGATGTAATAGTTTAAACCTGCCCAAAACTTCTGAGGGTTGTTTTGATTTATTTCCTGTAGATTATAGTAGTAGTTTTTTTGTCTTGTAAAATGGATTTTTTAGTCTCATTCCTTTATTGCCTATATTTAACGTGATCTTAAGGGTCTTTTGTAATACGCCATAATGCTCATGTGTTGTTTCTAAGGGTGATTTTTAGTTTGGACTCTTTGGAAAGCCATGGCACTGTTTTTGCCTTTATTCTTATTGAGTGAACAGGTGCAGGAGAGTCAAGGATCTCAAGGAATTTGTTGTTGAAGTAAACAACTGCTTCCTCTAAGGGGAGGTGTTTTAAGACTGACCATTTACATGAGTTTAGTTCCTCTTGAAAACTGGCAAGGTTAAAGTTATTTTATTTTCTTATCATTCTGTGTATGGGTTGGTGGGGGTTTATGGCTTTATGCTTAATTAAATGGGTAAGAAGGTGATCACTTAAGTCATCAGGGAGGGTCCCAGAGGCGTACAGTTGGGGGTGACTATTGATAAGTATCCAATAGAGTATGCTTTCTTTATGGTTAGGTTTTCCTATCCTGGTAGGGGTGGTTATGATTTGTGTAAATGCATGCAGGTTAACATGGGTGTTTGGGGACTCTGAGGAAAAAGGTGTTCCAGTCTATGTGAAAATCTCAGAGTAGTAAGGTTTCTTGGAGGTAGCTACATGATAGCCAGTGAAGGGTATCTTCAAGTGTAGATATATTATTTACTGGGAGAATGTACATACAGATGATATTAATACATTTATTTTTATTAAGTTGCCATTTGGTGGCAAGAATCTCAGAGTTATAAATTTGAGGTGGTTGTATAGCTTCAGTGATGATGTTCAACACAGATTTGTAGGGAACAGCTACCCCCTTCTTCCTAGAAGCATGATCCAGCCTGAGTATGCTATACCCGAGTGGTAACACTTCATTATTACACTCATTGTTCAGGAAAAGCATATTAACTCAAATCTCCTTGCTCTGTCATCTTTTTAAGTGACTTAGTGTACTAACCAAAAAGTTGAGAGGTGTGTGAGCTCACTCACTCTCGCCTTTCCTCATACACACATACACTTTTTGAGCATGCTCACATTTGCTGCTGAGTTAGTACAATTGTTGAACACTGAAGTTGAGAGGTTGTGTTTGCTCTCTGTGCATCATTCTCTTTCACACACACACACACACACACACACACACACACACACACACACACACACACACACACACACACACAGACACACACACACACACACACACACATTTTGCCCATGTTCTTGTTTATAATTGCTAATGCAGTTATTTCTATAATGTGACTTAGCTTATTTTATTTTTATTTACTTTTTAAACTCATTAAAGTGCGACATTTAGCAAGTGTAAACCAGTTGACATTCCTTTGTTTTTTTTTTCTCAATCATTGTTTCACGGTGGCTTAATATAGTGTTGTTAAACCTGGGTCTATATTATAAGATTGAAGTTTTACAACTTCGAATACCATATGGGCGACATCATATGAGTGAAGCTGTAAAACCTCGAAAGCAAAATAAAAAACATAAAAATAAAAGAAAAACCTACCTGATCGCACTGAACAGGGGGGCTCATATGGTGTTTGAATATTTAAAACTTCGGTCTTCTAATATAGACCCATTAAACCCTGTACTTAATTCTTGGATCTCCTTATACATTACTACCCTCTTGCACAACATAAGTTTTCCAAAAGAGTAAATGGCATGAGTTATACATAGTGTTAAACCCTGATTGAATAAGCCAAATAATGTCAAGCATACTTTGGAGAATATAATATGTCATCAACATAAACACTGCCGGTGAGGGTGTGACATTTTAGTACCTTTATCATAGCTGCAAGTAAATTTGGCTAACTGTAAGATTGTACTGTTTTTCAAGAAGCAGGCAAGAAACAGATCATGGGGTCATACATAAGTACTATGTTAGATGCCCTTGCAGGCCATTTTAAGCCTTGGCACTTTCCCTTCAAAGGTGAGAATAAAACTTTTCACCTTGTGCCTATTATGTATGTATTATGCCAGCCCCCTAAATTCAACAAAATTTCCCCAACTGGGAATTTACCCAGGGTTGCAGTGGTGAGAGCAATGAATTTTAACCACTAGACCACTATGGACTCCCCTAGTAAAAATCTGATTTGTTAATCAAGTAGCTCCACTGGACACAAAGTCCCCTTTCAGGGGTGACCCAAGAGCAATGTCTGTTAAGTAACTTGCTTAGGGTCACACAGTAGGCAAACAAGGGCTGAAGTAATCAAGCTCTATACCATTATTCAGTTCCCAATCTTAATCTCTGTACCAAATATCAGGCATGACAGTTCCATAAATACCCATTTCCTAAAATGTAGCATTTTGAGCAAACTAAAATACATCAAACTGCATAAAGAGATGTGATGTATTGCAATAAAGCCTGTAGCTATACTTTTGTCAGCATTGTGGTGGCTACTGAGTTAAGATCTTTTCTTTTCAGTTACAGAGTTGGAGGTTCAAATATAATCTCTGGTTACTATTGATGTGAAGTTGACAGGTCCCTATATGTGTAAGAGTTTTATGTGGTACTTGGGTATATTTCCACCTGTCAAAAATATGCACTGTTGCTGTAAACCTTCACTATGTACTGTATTTACATTTGTCATTAGGGCCTGAGTCGTAGTCAAAGAGTCCACGGCGACCAGTTAGAGTACCTACTTAACAAATGATAGCATTAATTCTGTACAAATCTCTGCTCTATGAGTAACAGCTGTCATAATAACATTATGCTTCAGAATTATTGCAGTACATCAGAAAAAAAATGAAATTTGTCTGAAATGACAGATTAGTAGAGACGACACTAGAAGTAATATTTTTGGTGGCATGAGTTTTCAAGTAAGACTTAAATGGCTCAGTTGGAAGTGGAGTTGTGAAGTAAAACCCTTCCACCAAAAATAGTCACACAAATCATGTCTACTATTACTTCAAGTGCACAGAGTGGCAAATTTGATAACTTGATTTCATGCATGATTTTGCACATCAGTAAAGAAATGTGACCTAATACACAGTAACATACCTCTCAACCTCCAAGCAGTAAAAATTATAGCACTGACCTTTAAAAATAATAGCAGAGGATCAGAAAGGGGAGCAATTTCTTATTTTTCAGAATAGATTCTCTGTGTATACTATGCTCTAGATAGTTATGGGTAGTGAATGTTTGTATCAGCTTAGTTTATGTATTTAATAAAGTATGTACCTGTAAACAGGTCTGACTTCATAAGGAATATCATAAAACAGTTCTAACAGTTTGCATCTCCAGCTTTGGATCATTACGATCTTACCAAATGGCTATGGGTAGCACATCAGTAAGGTATACACTATCATATGAAACTACCTTTCATTGCCGCACTGTGCTTTGTTGCTATACCGTTATGCAAGACTGTTATTCATAGACAAATCACTCATATAGGCATGATGGCAGGCCAGGGGGTCACTATCATTTTATGGTAATGTGGGGGTCTGGGGCTGCATATTACTACTGCGGGGTTTGTCGGCATGAGTGTCTGAGCAGCAGTACACATTGGTAGGTGCTAGTAGATTTCTCTCTTCTATACCAGCTCTATTTGCTGGTATAGATTTTCTTGCAGTGCATCAAGTTACTGGAGACTCTGTGAACTGCATACAATTGAGAGGGAGTTGATTTGCATACTTAATTTGTGTACATAGTATTATGCTTATATAACTGGGTAAATGGGGCAATACTGTGTTTCTGAATATGTACTGCTGTGATCTGCAGATTTATTACATACCAGCCCTTCTGCACAGAGTACCTATAGCCCATAGTTGCTATCAGTCTTAAGATTCATAATGGCCTTTTATCTACATACATTTCTGTGCAAATAAATTGAAGTATCCTCTGATATTGGTGTGGTTTATTTTTATTTTACATCATATAAGTATCTGAATGCCTGAATGCACCTGTAAACAGGTATGACTTCATGAGGAATATCATAAAACTTAGAGAAGCAAGGCTAAATCTAAATGTCAGAGTGTTATGCCTAAATCATAGCAGTTGAGAATTATACACATGAAGCACTAATGCTTTTTTTCCCTTTGTTTCAACATAAATGCAGATACAGATCTCTAGTGAATGTGAACATGCCCAGAATGGATGCAAAAAGGGGGAAAGAATAAGAACTTTATATTTTTAAATGACAGCTGATATTTAGCTTTATTGATGTGAGGATGTGAATAGTATATTCTCATGAGAGTCGCACTGCAGTAATTAAATCTGCCTGGCAGTTCAGACTGATTGAACTTGTGGGCCACATTTGGCCCCAGATCTAAAATTGGGAACATCTGTGTCATAGAATACGGAATTAGAAAGTCTGTATATTCCCTAGGAGTATGTCACACTGTGTTTAAAGGCCAAATCACAGGCAACCTGAGCACAAAAACAAAAACAATTTTTAGTATAGTTTTCAGCAGGATACCAAAATGAGGTAGCAAATGTAATTAAAGACTATTTAACTTTTATTTGTAGCAAGTAAAGCTAAGGTAGGTTTAAAAACAGTAAGAAAAAAAAAAACAACAAATATGTAAGATTTATTTCAATAGTAAAGCACCTTACATGGATAAGAACTTACACACTTGACATTCACACAGTCTCGGAGTACTAATTAAAGCGCTATTTCTCCCAGGTCATGAAATCAGTCTTCATTCCTGCAGGACTTCCTAAATAAAAAGAACAGGAACATTGGTAGGAGTGTTTTCTTTCTAGCAAATCCTCTCTAGACTCGTGTACTTGAAAGTCAGATCTCTAAAGATAAGGGCAGGAAGAGTTTGTTTAATACCATTTCTCCTGGTATTTCGTAAATAGTAGCGCTGGGATATGCCTCTGCTAATTTGGGGCTTGTCAGTTATCCGATGGTATTTAGGGAGAACCAGCTGTAGGAAAAAAAAACATTATCAAGGCAAGTTGTGTACTGTCTACCGACTGCTTACTTTTGGATAAATTCTGAGTAACAGTGGAGGCTTTCTAGTTGTTAGATCCATACTTCAAGTTAACAGCATTTAAAATGCTATGCTTCCCCAAGGCAGAGGCTCACTATCTGCATGCCATCTATTTTAGTTAATCAATACTTTTTCCTTGTATTAAAACTCTCTCTCTAAATTAGGGGAAATCCTAGAAAAATCAGTAGTAGCAGTTATCCAGTCTATAAAGTATACAGACCTGTTTCTCACATTAATGGAACCCTTTTAAATTCAGAAGGCAGTTCTTATGGTGAAGCAGAACATCCAAAGATACAAAAAAAGCATAATTCATCATTTGCTGCTGTTATGGAAAGCCCTGAAATTGTTAGATTTGTGGCTTGTTTTTCCTTGAAAATGTCACTGAATCAGTGGTCTATATGTCCCACTTCATAAACTTCTTTCTGCAAGCCCTATGTCTTGTGTACTAGCTACCCTCAAGTTGTAGAACTCTCTAAAAGTGGTTAATTTAGTTCCACTGTACCCAAGTTGAAATACTCAGTAAAAATGTTGCTGCACTCAACTGTCCTCCTTTTCCTGACCTGCTGAACCAATAAGTGAAGGTTACCTTTAACTAAATGACCTGTGTAGGATTCTCTATTTGTTCTAACAGCTTACATCTCCAGCTTTTGACCATTATGATCTTACCAAATGCCTATGGGTAGCGCACTGGTAAGGCGTACATTATCATAAAAAAACTACCCTTCATTGCCTTCATTGTCGCTCATGGAGGCATGATGGCAGGCCAAGGGGTCACTATCATTTTATGGTAATGTGGGGGTCTGGTGCTGTGCACATTACTACTGAGGGGAGTTTGTCAGCATCAATGTCTGAGCACCAGTACACATTGATAGGTGCTAGCAGATTTCTCTATAACATACAAATTCTGTTTGCTGGTATAGATTTTCTTGCAGTGCATCAGAGTTAGTGGAGAGTCTGTGAAATGCATACAATTGAGAGGGAGCTGATTTTCATACTTAATTTGTGTACGCAGTATTATGCTTATATAACTGGATAAATGGAGCAAGACTGTGTTTCTGAATATGTACTGCTGTGATCTGCAGATTTATTACATACCAGCCCTTCTACACAGAACACCTATAGCCCATAGTTCCTATCAGTCTTAAGATTCATGATGGCCTTTTATCTGCATAGATGTTTGTGCAAGAAAATTGAAGTATCTTCTGATATTGTTTTTTTTTTTTTTTGTTGCCATTTCCCTTCATATAAGTATCTCAGTGCCTTTCTTATATTACTTTCATATAAGCTAACTTGTATAATTCACAACTTCCCTGCCATTGAAATAGTGAAGCAGGAAGTAAATACAATGTATCCAAATAACTACACACTTACAGGCCCACAAACATGTAGGAAGTAAATACAATGTATCCAAATAACTACACACTCCCAGTCCCACAAACATGTAGATGAGCAATCATAATTTACTGAAAACAGTACAAGATCGAACACACTGGGTAACTGCAACATAATGTTTTCACCAGAGGGTTTCATCACTCTTTCCAAAGTATCCTCCTCCTAACTTCAAATAATGACTCCAGAGTCGCAGTACTTTTAGAAGGGAGAACTGCTGTTCAAACTCCGAATGGAATAGCTGTGCAATCTTGTTATCTCTGAAACAGTGAACAACAACTGCAATATGCCACTACTGGGGTTTCAAATGAAAGCTCTGCTGTTTTATTTGTAAATGAGAAATGACAGGGTGTGAAAAACAAAAAGCTACAGGCTGATGATGTCCTGTGTCTAATTCCCCCTGCTTTAAAGAAGAATGCTCCCATAACATTACCAGCATCGGTCAAGAAAATGGGCAATGATGGAAAATTTAGAGTTAAGATAACCTTAACATAAGGCAAACTTAAGCTGTTACTCCACATATTAGTTCACTGATGAGAGAGACACTTAGATTCACACTCTTTTAACCCGTGCTGTAAGGCTTCTGTACGCTTATCAGCTCTCCTTGCATTCCCAAACAATAGACAATAATGTATTTTCTAATCTCTGCCTAATGACGACAACTGTATTCCACCAAACTCTTTCTCCAACGTGAATATCAGGTCCTATTCTGCAGATCACTGATTGCAGTTCTTGTCTTGTTCAGTCTTTCTAGTATTTTCTCAGTCTTAGGCATTACTCCAATGGGCTCTTTAATCTCTTAAAATCAATATAAATTCTGTTTAAGTTTTGGGGATTGTGATATGGGACTGTTGCACTCACCTTTTGATTATTCTAGTGCCCCTGTGTTAAACCATTTCTTTACCTACTTCCTGCCAGAAGTGTAGTTAGGATGAGGAAAAGTGGGCAGCTGCACTAGGTGCAATCTGTTAGGGGACATGATTGTAGTGCTGGCGTTTATTTATATTCTGAATGCCAGTATGGAAAAGATTACCAATACTGCTTCTGCAGTCAGGAATGAAGTGCTTGCTTCAGATCTTCAAAGTATGGTGTTAAGTTGGAGCAAGCTACTTGTTAGAAATGTAGCAAGCAGTTTGCTACAGATTTTTAAGAAATGTTTTGGGCTTTACAGGGCAACAGGGTGGACACTAATAGTCAAAGGGTGGCAGATCAGGATGCAGCACTGACCAGTACACAAAGCAGCTATGGCTCTGCTTCCTGTACTGCTGCTACTACTGTGCACTACAGAAGGCAGCTATGTCTCTGCTTCCTGTACTGCCATTATTACTGGGCATAAATAAAACTATCCATCTTAGTCAAATAAATAAAACAATGAGCAAGACAGATACTACTTTCCTGAATGCACGTGTTCTTCAGATTTGTCTGAAATTTAGAAGATAACAGAGTGCATCTGCCTATCCTACACCAGAATGTATGAACATGACCCAGAATAAATATTTTATTTTATTTATTTATTTATTTTATTTTATTTAACATTTGTTGACCGGAAATGTCTGACTAGGTTTCACAGAGCCTGTTTTCAGCGGAGGCCCAGGGAGAAATGCTCCAGATGATGAAATGATCCATAAAGATGGCATTTTATTGTTTTTTTCTCTTTGATATTGAAAGTCTAGAATTGTCCATGAAAGATGTTTCAGTTGTTTGTCTCAAGTCTAACTTTTTTTTTATCACAGTAAATGCATAGATAAATGATATTTTTCTTTTCTACTGTGTAATACATGGTGATAGTGTTTAAGGCCCAACCAATCAAAAGGAAACATTAAACACTGGCAATATGCAGCAGATTAATGAGTGCACACATAATACATGGTGATACTGTTTAAGACCCAACCAATCAAATGGAAACATTAAACAACAGCAATGTGCAGCAGATTAATAGGTGCACACATAATACATGGTGATACTGTTTAAGGCCCAACCAATCAAATGAAAACATTAAACACCCTCAATATTCAGTAGATTAATGGGTGCACACATAATACATGGTGATATTGTTTAAGGCCCAACCAATCAAATGGAAACATTAAACAGTGGCAATGGGCAGGAGATTAATGGGTGCACACAGATTTTATACATTTTATGTCACTTCTTGAATAATATCAGTTGTATGCTCTTAGTATGACCTGATTACCTCTTTTCTTTGGGTAAAGGATGAGTACTGGCTATATTTTATGAAATGAAGTCAATGAATGAATAAAGACGAAGGAGTAAAAGGCTTTGTAATTAGCTACCTTGCCTTCGCTAGTAAGGGAAACAGAGTTTAGCTAACATGTAAGAAGAAAAGTGCTACAAGCTACATTTATGGAATTGAGTGTCTTCCTTTATACACTTACTTAGCTCATTCTTTCATTTCTTCTCTGTGCCAAACTCTGGATTTAGAGATGCTTCCACCTATACTGAGCACACATCTTTAAGTCAGGGTAAAAACAATGGTTTTAAGCATATAATCTCTTGCAGTAGCTTGATCTGACAGTAATTGAAGTTTGTAGCAAGTAATAAAACAGGATTTCTTCACTGGCAATCTACAAAGCATTCAGTATGCATAACTCTATTGTTGCCATATGTCATCTGACCCCCACCTGCAACTATATTATACTGCAGTATATCCCAGTCAAGACTGGAGAGTGACATTACAGCTACAATGTGTTAAATGCAGGTAAGATATTTCATAACACATTGCCACTCAATGAAACACATTTTAGATTGCTTTAGTTCATGTAGTTCATCTGTATGGTAAGGGGTCTGTAAAACAAAGACAAGTGCTTGAGTAAGGCACTGACCCAGAAGTCTGACATTGTTCTGCCTTACAAAGCTAAGCATGTGGCAGCACATTCACTCTTCTGCGTGGGAGGAATGCACACATAAAAATGAAATGAATATTGTTTTTATACACATCTGAAATCAATTTGAGCAGTGTGCATTTTTCTTTGTCTATACAAAATGCTATTTAGCTTTTCTGTAGGTTTGTGTGATACTACAAACTATCTGATTTTTTTCTTTATCTTTGTCTTTAGTTTTATCCATTTGCTAGGGTTTTAGGGTATACTATATCATTTATAGAACATTTGTTATTAAACGATCAGATTATCTTCTGTTCAGAACTAATACTAAAAAAAAGTTTAATGTTCTTACCAATCAGACTTGTCAGCCACAGACCTTTAATTTTTGCTTGTACTTCAGAGAAAAAAAGATTCCAAACAGTAGAGGTCCCGGGACTGATCCCTGTGGGACACCACTGGTTACAGGTCTGTTGTTGGAGGCGGATTCCCCTATTTTGACTGTATGGATTATCTCAGTGATCCAGTTAGTAACCCATCTAACAATATAATGGTTGATACCTAGCTTGGTGAGTTTGTCAATGATGCCCGAGTGGGGGGATAGTCTCAAATACCTTGGCAAAGTCTAGGTAAGCTGTATGCACAGATTTTCCCTCATCCAGGGCCTTGGTGACTGTCTCAAAGAAGTCCACCAGGTTTAATAGGCATGATCTCTCTTTGACAAATCCAAACTGCGTAGGGTCAAGTGTTTGGAGATTACCCATATCTTTGTTGACAAGATCAATGATGATTTGCTCCATGGCCTTGCAGATGAGGCTAATCAGGCTAACAAGTCTATATTTTCCAGGGTCAATAGAAGCACCACGTTTGTGCAAAGGAATAATGGTTGCCATTTTCCATTCAGCTAGGATGAAGCCAGCTATTAGACCATGATTGAAAAGGGTACCCAAATAATTTTGCTAATTCTTGTTGGAGCTCATGTAGGAAGCAGCCTGGAATGTTATCAAGTCCTATAGATGGTGTGTTCATGGCCTTAGAGAGGGCGTTTATGACCTGATCTTTAGAAATGTGAGGTAGGGGACAGCTGGCAGGCATGTTATGGGGTACTTGTGGTGGGGACAGAGGATTGAAGTTTTTACAGAACCTGTTGGCCAACAGGTTAGCTATGTCCACAGGCTCACTATATATGGTATCACTAATTACCAGCTCTGCACAAATCTGGGCCTTTCCTTTTAGGTTACGATGTAACTAAAGAATGCCTTATGGTTGTCCTTAGTTGAGGAAGCTAATTTGGACTCATAGTTTACTTCAGAGGACTTCACAAGAAGTCGTATTTGCTTGTTTAGGATGAGGATGGAGTATTTCCAGTTTAGGGATTGCTCTTTCTTACTCTTAGACAGCAATTTCTTCCTCTTATTGTAAAGTCTGTTAATGGCAGTTGTCCACCAGGCAGGTTTGCTTTTCCTTGAGGAGCTTGTTTTGTTCCTATCAGGTATGGCTGAGTCAATGCAGTTATAAAGGTGGTTGTATAAAGCATTGGTGTAGTGCTTGGCATAGTAGCCAGTTCCATCTGAGGGGGGCAGTGCAGTGAAGCTATTTATACCATCCCATAGGAGGTTATAATCCGCTTTGGAGATTTTCTTTAGTTTAGTTGCTGCTGGGGGAGGGCAGATGTGATAGTTGCTTTGAATGAGACTGATCTGTAGTCAGATCTCACCATGGAAAACCTCACAATGGGGGTGGTACAGTGGTCTCCCATATTGGTAAACACCAGCTGCAGGATGTTGGCACCCCTTGTGGGGGTGTCAATCAGCTGGTCCATGGCACTGGAATTAATGAAGTCAAGGAACCTTTGGGCAAGTGAATTTGTGCACGAGTAATTTACTCAGTCAATGGATGGGTAGTTAAAGTTGAGCAAAACCTTGGTGCTCAGGTGTATTTTGATAGACCCCAGTAAGATCCAAATAAGCAGAGTGGGTGTCTTGATTCATGTAGTGAGTACTGTATATGGAAATGACTAAAATAAGTGTCCTACCAACAGTTTATTGCACCTGAAGTATCTCCAGGGAATCAAGTTTTAACCAGTCTGGAGGTGTATTTATCTTTAATGAATATTGATACACTACCTCATTTAGTTTTCATGCCTTCAGTTTGTGGTCTGAACGTGTGGAAGGAGGTGTTACCTGGTATGGCTGGGGTGCTCTCCACAGCCTTGAATCAGGTCTGTGACTGCACAAACATCTGCATCAACCAAGGTGAGGAATGTTTCCAGTGAGTGCAGTTTTGTGTTATGACTCCTAGCGTTTAGCAGCATAAAGTACAGTTGTGTACACTTATCATAAATGTATATGTTTGAGTGTATTCACTGTTGCAGTCATCACATTTGGGTTATCTGCCTGCAGGTAGCCCTCAGCCATCTTGAATACCAGAGTCTTTGGATTTCTGCATCGGATGCTGTCACTTCTTCCATGACGTCAAGTTGTCAGGGGTATAAAACATGCAGCCGACGCCATTACATCAGTTTTTCTTGCCCCAGATGTCAGGTGCCCCCAAAATAGGAAGCAATTACATGGTATGTAACACCCCCAGCAAAAAACAAATACCAATGCTATAAGATATGCCAAACAAAAAACACAGTTAGAAGTAAAGAGAAGTCAAGGGGGCTGGAGGGAAGGTAACCAGGACTGCAACAGTGAATACACTCAAACATCTACATTTATGGTAAGTGTACACAACTGTACTATGTTCTTCTTGTTTTACTGTTGCAGTCATCACATTTGGGTTGCTTCCCAAAGCTAAGGAAGGGTGGAGGTAGTTATGAAGCATTAGGGCTGGCAATCAGGCCCTGTAAGACTGTTGTGGCAAATCTAGCTCTGGATTTAGGAAATATAGGCAAGTGGTAGTGCTTGGTGAAAGTATGCACAGAGCTCCAGGTTGCAGCTTCCAGAATGTCCCTGGTAGTGACTCCCTTGAGAAATGCTGTAGAGGTAGATGTAGCCCTAGTAGAATGAGTTATGACCCCCCTGTGGGGTAGGTTTCCCATGGTGCTTGTAGCAGAAATGTATGCAGTGTGCTATCCATTTAGAAATGGTTGGCTTTGAAATAGCCTTGCCCTCTGCCCCTACAACAAAGCTGACTAGCAGCTGGTCAGATTTTCTGAGAGGCTTAGTCCTGTCCAGATAGAACCTATGCTGCCTGTGCACATCCAGGGAATGCAGGATCCTTTCCCCTTTATTCTGAGGATTAGGAAAAAAGGTTGGCAAATGAATGGACTGGTTTAAAGCCACACTAGACACCACCTTGGGCACAAAAGATGGGTTACTCCTGAGGGAAACCCTGTCTGCATGGAAGATAATGAAAGGTTCCACTGCCATAAGGGCCTGCAATTCAGACACTCTTCTTGCTGAAGTGATGGCTAGAAGTAAAGCTGTTTTCCATGAGAGGAATTTAAACTATGCTGTATCCATAGGTTCAAAGGGCGGAAGCGTGAGCTTTTCTAATACAAAGTTAAGGTCCCAGATTGGAGTGGGAGCTCTCCTGGGGAGGTGTTAAATTTTTGGCTCCTCGCAGGAACTGTTTTACCAGAGGATGAGAGAAGAGGGGGTGACTCAGTATTATAATGAGCTGAAATGGCAGAGGCATGAATCTTAATTGAAGAGAAGGACAGGCCTTTGCGGAGCATTTCTGTTAAGTAATTTAGTATACGAGGTAAGCAGGGCGCAGTTGTGGCCATTCCCTGAGACTGGCTCTAGGAACAATATCTTTTCTGAATAGGATTTTCTAGTACTAATTCTCCTTCCCCTCAAGAATGACATCCAGCACCTGCTTACTGAGGGTTGCTGGTGTTGAATTCAGGGGATTAGCCAGGCTGCAAGGTTCAGGGTCTGTAGCTGAGGGTGCAGAATCTGGCCCACTTGCTGGGACAGCAGGGAAGGAATCTGAGACAGGTGCCATGGTTGTAGCACTGGCAGACTGTGCAAAAGAGGGTACCAGTGCTGGCGTGGCCAGTCTGGCACAATCAGGATTGTCCTTGGCTTGTCCTGTTTGATTTTTAGTAGAACCTTCGAGAGAAGGGGCAGAGGGGGAAAGGCACAGACTGAGTGGCTTTCCCAGGTGAAGAACAGTGCATCCACTTTCCAAGTTTGGCTGTGGGGAGTTCTGGTGCAAAAGTTGCTCAATTGATTGTTCTGACGGGAAGCAAAAAGGTCGACCTCTGGTGACCCCACCTGTTCTTCAAAAGCTTGAATATTTTGGGTTCCAGTTTCCATTCATGTGGGTCCATGAGATTTCTGCTTAGGTTGTCTGCCAGTGAATTTAGTTTGACTGGCAGGAATTGAGCTTGTAAGTGCACTTGTTTGCTTAAGGCTGTGTTCCACAGAACCATGGCTAGTCTGCAGAATGGGTAGTAATGGGATCCCCCCTACTTGTTTAAGTACCACATAACTGTGGTGTTGTCTGTCTTTACCAATAGTTGCCCTAGAAGAATAAGGCCTTTGAAGGCTGTCAGAGAATTCTGTACAGCTAACATTTCTTTCTGATTGATATGCAGGTGCATTTGCTTTGGGTTCCATTTGCCCAGAATGCAGTACTCTGCCTTGTGGGCCCCCCATGCATAGTCTGATGAGTCTTGTTGTGGTTGCAGGCTTCTGCCCACCAAACAAACTCTGTCCTTAGGCAAGGAATGATAGGAATCATTGTTTCCAGGTCCTGAGAATGTTGACACCAGAGACTTTTTAAGTACCATTGAGGTTTCCTCATATGCAGTCTTGCATATGGAATTAGTAGAATGCAAGAGGCCATGAACCCTAGAGCTTGCAATATTTTTCTTGCAGATAGCCATGTTTTGATGGCCAGTAGATTGAAGTAGTTTGTCAAATAAATTTGTTTCTCTGGAGTGAGGAATGCCATCTCGGAAGTTGTGTTCAAGCTTGCTCCCAGGAATACAATCTGTTGGCTGGGTACTACCAGCTGTGATTTCTTTTCGTTGATGGTGTACCCCAGTGAAGTTAGAAGTCTCTTTACAAATGCCAGGTGCTGAAGTAGTAATTCCTGACTGTCCAGCAGAATCAGGCAATCATCCAAGTATGGGTAAATTTGAATTATTTGCTGCATGCAATATGCAATGGCTGGAGCTAGGCACTTTGTGAATATTCTGGGTGCACTAGATAAGCCAAAGGGAAGTGCAGAGAATTGATAGTGCATTAGAGCTTGCTCTGAAGCATAGGTATTTCCTGCAAGATTCCCTTATGGGGATGTGCAGATAAGTTTCTTTTAAATCTAGGGTTGCTAGCCAGGAGTCTTTGGCTAGCATAGGAAGCAGCTACTGGAGAGTTAGCATTTTGAATTTTGCAACCACCAAAAAGGTGTTGAAAATAGACAGATCCAGGACAAGACGCCAAGAGTTTTCTTTTCTGGGGACCAGAAACAGTCTAGAATAAAAACCTTGTCCCCTTTGTTCTGCTGGGACAGGGTGAATAGCCTTGATACTGAGAAGAAAAATACTTGCTTTTGGGCCTCTGCCCACTGGTTTGGGGGGAGGTCTGGCCAGTCGCTTATGGAAGGGAGTGAGTGGAACTGGAATCTGTATCTCTGGGAAACAATGTTTAAGACCGTTTGTCTTAGGTAATGTATTGCCAGTTTTTGGCATGCAGTGCTAGTTTCCCTCCTAAAGGTGCAAGTACTTGGTCAAGGATTAGAGGAGTTAAGGATAAGTCATAGTGCAATTTTACCATAGGATGGTGGCTTACTACTCCCTGTTTTGGATGTGGGAGCACTCCATTGCTTAGATCCGTGCATAACCTGAGACTGAAGTCTTGGTGGGCTGCTGCCCCTGGGCTTGGACTGAGAAGGCCTGGAATGGACTGGAAAAGACCAGTTTTTTGAAGGCCAATGCCTACTGAATCTAGGTGGCTGTACTTGAAAGAAATCTTTAACAGTTAGCATAGATTTAGTTTTCTCCTCCATTCTTTAGAGGACGTCTTCTGCTTTATTACCAAATAGATGCTCTTGATGTAATGGTGCATTCAGTAATTTTGCTTTAACATGATCTGGCAAGTTCTGTTCCTTAAGCCAAGCATGTCTTCTGAAAACAGACCCAATGACAGCAGCCTTGCAAGATGCTTCTAAAGCATCAAACCCACATTGCAAAGTATGTTTACCAACTTGGTTAGCAGAATGCATTAACTCTTGTAAATCTTTGTGTTCTGCACAATCAGGAATCAACATTTTTTGTTTAATTAGCTCCATAATATGCTGCTGATACTTTAACATATGGAACTGGCAATGTAAAGCCCTAATGGCAAGAGGTGTATACCTTTTTTACCCCATCTGTCTAAAGCCGTGGAATCCCTGTCCGAAGGGGTAGGATTTTTGGCAGTTGTAGCCTTAATGCCTTTAGGTCCCTGGGAAATGGTCTCTGGATCTGCAATAGGATTCCTAAAAAGGAATTTGTGGGAGTCAGGCACTCTATAGTACTGGCTGGATTCGAGGAAGACATCCTCTACAATTTCCAGAAAAGGAGGGATAGCTAGAGGCCTGTGCTGAGACAAGCTTAAAAATTCCCTGAGTCTCTCTTTGGACTGGGAGTATTCCTGGCTCTCCCAGCGGAAATGTTCTCTAAGGCTGTGCAGGGTTTCGCCAAAGGAAAAACCTTCTAGAGGGGAAGCAGAGGGAATGAAATTCTCTGTATCAGAATCCTCATAAGTAGATAAGGGTATGTCCTGGAAATCAGAAGGTTCAGAGTTATCAGATTCCTGATCAGAAGAATCAGAAGGAAAATAAGTTCTGGGTCTTTTTGAGGGGGAAGGCCGACTTCATTTAATGAAAGTAATGAGGCCCTCAGCCATTCTAATCATTTGTTTTTGTGGCATGTGGGCCTGAGAATTCGCTTTGGTCATCGTTTCCTAGGCGTAATGTGAACTTTAGGCCTGAAAAATTCAGTATTTTTGGTTTGAAAGGAAGTTGTTGGTTTAATATGAAAATTGAAAGGCTTGAATACACCCTTAGAAGCTGGTACCTGCACAGCGGCTCTGGACCCATCCAAGGTAGAGACATCCGCAGGTTCCATAGTCGAAGAAACATCTCACAGCATACCGGACTCCGAATGGGTCTCAGTGGAGGCCTGCAAATCTGTAGAGGTGGGTATCAGGGGCTGTGAAAGTGCCTCACTGAGTACCAGTGGACTGGCGACTAGCTTAACATTAGCATCGTCGGCAGCCTGTCTCTGTCTTTATCCTTTTGTTTTTTCAGAAGATCGGTAGTCAGATGGCTTACCAAAGCCATTTTATACAGAGATCGAGAACAAAAGAATTTAGCTACAAAATTTGCCAGACGATGAATAGTTCGGGTGTTGAACAAAGCACAAAACTGACAGCGAGGGACATTGTGGTCTGGGCCTAAACAGGTGATGCAGTAAGAATGAAAATCTCTGTGAGGTATTTGCTTTCCACAGGCAAAACAATTATTAATTTTTTCTGACATCGGTTAGAGCAAGAAAAAAGGATCCTCAATGGGGTACTTATCTTTTAGAAGACTTCAGGTCTGAAACTCGAAAAATGAAAATTTCAGGAGTCTGCCGACAGGCACTTGCATCTGCTTCGGGCACCGCATGGCAAGAAAGACTGATGTAATGGTGTCGGCTGCATGTTTTATACACCTGATGACCTGATGTCATGGAATAAGTGACAGCATCTGACACAGAAATCCCAAGACTCTGGTATTCAGGCCGGCTAAGGGCTACCTGCAGGCTGATAACCCAAATGTGATGACTGCAACAGTGAAACAGAAAGAACATCCTTGAGATTGTTTTTAGGTGGAATTTTTTTGTCAGGAATTTTGTCGTATTTTATCCATGTGAAGCAATACTCTTCCCTAACGCTATTCAACATAAATTTGGATCAATGGATGCAAAATTTGAAATATACCACAGATCTAGCATAGAGGCACGCTGTAAATCTGGTCTTACCATACGTATGCCCCTTAAAATAAACTCTAACATACATAAACTTGTGGAATACATTTGGGAAGCCTGGCTAGATGTACACAGGCCAGCAAATAAACTTGCATTATACATTTGGGATGTTTGGCTAGGCTTATAATGTCCCCAGTGGTCATTAGCCTAGTATACACCTATGAACTTGTGATATGTCAACATGTTGTAACTTAAAGTGAAATAATGTAATGCTGTAAATAGAGTATTTTACTACCATATTGTACATAGTTTCTTCAAAGTGATTTGCTGATGTTCATGTCTACTTCCTGCACCCTCCACATTTAGTGCATAACTGCATTTTCCTAAGTATGGTGTTTCTCCTCATACATAGCTGACCTTAGGCATAGGCCAAATAGGCAGCCACCTAGTGCACTGCTCTATCAGGGGCACTTTTCCAGTATTTATTTGGTGTAGGTAGACCAGGAAGGGGCTACTGGGTGGTGCTGTGGACGATGCTGTAGAGGCAGTTTGCCTAGGGCACCAGTTGACTTAAGGCCGCTCCTGTACTTATATTAAAAAAAGCTTATTAAGACACATCAGGACACAGAAGGAGAATATTATTTAA